>NW_020171407.1:0-107249 GCF_001481775.2 Trichoderma gamsii | reverse complement strand
TAATAATAATAATAATAATAATAATAATAATAATAATAATAATAATAATAATAATAATAATAATAATAATAATAATAATAATAATAATAATAATAATAATAATAATAATAATAATAATAATAATAATAATAATAATAATAATAATAATAATATTAATAGTAATAATAATAATAATAGTAATAATAATAATAGTAATAATAATAATAATAAATTTTAATACTGTATTTATTTATTTATATGCGTATAATAATATATATTCTATTATTATATTACTTACTAAGTATATTACAATACTACTAACAGTACAGCCTTATTATTTTCCTTTCTAAATGGCTGCTACTATTCAGACTTCACCTATCCAGCAGCTGGTGGTATGTATTATATTTATTTCTTTCATTTATACATTTTCCTATAGTACTTGCATCTCTTCCTAACAACTTAAGCACTTCTTGCGTTTTCCTTCACTAGCAAAATCTAAAATGCTTCTTCCCTTAGGATCTATTTGACTCTGTCCTTGACGAGTCCCTGGTCATTGCTATTGCAAATGACTACGATGTGTCTACCGCCGCCGGCTATAGTACTGCCTGCACGATCCTGCAGAATCTCGCGCAAGATGCCAACATTGAAGAATCCAGTGGTTTCGACCCAAGTGCCGTACACCGACTTCAAGAAGATGAAAATAGACAGGTAGTAGATATTGAGCGCTCAGCCAGCACAAGCAGTCTCAATAGGAAACAGTTGAGTGGCCAAGGATCGATCGACCCGGAAAATACGACATCTTCACTTCCTTTCTCTGCGGAGTTCGTGCTTCCAGATCGTGAATTCTCAAATTCTGGACTGCTGGAAACAGATATTCTACAGTTGCAGGATTTATTCCCTGATTTACAAGGTTGGGCTATTAGGCATGCACTACTTGAATCAAATGGCGTCGTTGCGACTGCTTTGGATACCCTCCTCAGTGTACAATATCTACAATCCGCCACTTCTCAAAGGACTGCGTCAGATGCACTTTCCAGCGCTGGTGACACCAAGATCGAGAATCTTGGTGGCAACCGTAGTGTATACGGATATGACGCAGCAAGAATGACCGATGGCGAGGCCAGCATGAGTAATGCAAAGACGCTGAAAAGTGAGTTGATCCTGGTGTCTGCCACACACTCCGTGAGTTACTAAATAGAGTGGTGTTATCACAGCTCCCGCTGCTATCGTCTACATATCCAAGCGTTTGAATATGTCTCCTGAAGAAGTGTCTATAATATATGCCGAAAACGGCAACTCTAAAGTGGCTACCATCCTCGGAATCCTGGATCAGTTCCTCATACAGAAAGAGACCGAGTCCCCATCAATTGTAGAGAAAAAAGCCATAGATGATCTCAAACAAAAGCACCGCAATACCCCAGACGAGTACCTGCGGGTTATCGTCCGGATAACTGGGCCGGGTTCTGCATATGCTGCGGAACTCGCGGCACAAGTGAACGCGTACTTCAGCAAAAGATCGATGAACCAGAAACTCAAACTGAATTATAGACTAACACCGCTGCCACACGAAGATCTCGAAGGATCAATAGAGACAGTCACTAATACCCAGGCTGAAGGAAGGAGTCCTCGTCGAGCTAATTCGATATCAACTTCTGGTGCCGGAAAAGATCTCGACAAGGCTCTGCAAATATCAAACAATCTACATAGGCAGAAACAAGATGCGATTGCATCTGCTGCAAGTCTCCATCGGCGCGGGGCTTCAAACCCGCTGTATCGACAGGCAGCAGGCTATTATGCGCAACAGGCTCGCGAACACGCAAAGCATGCCCAAGAAGCTACGTCCACTGCGGCAGACATTCTAGTTGACCAACAAAGCACCGATAGGACAGTTGATTTGCACGGCGTGTCCGTCCAAGATGGAGTGCGAATTGCTCGTCAACGAGTTTTGAGTTGGTGGAAAGATTTACGTGCTCGGGAAAAGCCAGTGTTAGACAAAAGTCTCACTATTGTTACTGGCTTAGGCCGTCATAATGCAAGTGGAATTTCACCACTCCGACAGGCTGTGGCTGCTGCACTTGCGCGGGACGGGTGGAAGTATACAGTAGAAACAGGGAGGTTTGTTGTTTCAGGGCGAGGGAAGTACTGAAATTGAGAGTAGATCTAGCTAGGAATTACGATTAAAGTAAAAGAAAATATTACAAAAGGAAATAACATAATTCAAGAATATCAGGTATGCTGAATATTATGAAAGTATTAGTTTAATTAACAAAAATTATTACTGTGCTTAATAGTTAAGATTCATAATGGTAATAAAGGCAGTTATTTCTAAGTTTATACAATGTATAAATGTATAAATACACGGATAATGACGTTATGAAAATCTTGGTATTATTGCGTTAGTAGGTTTCCTTTTAGTACGCTACTAAACTTATTGCCATTAGCACATTTTTGCTTGCCTCAGAACCATCCTAACGTTTACATCCGCTGACGATTGCGCACCCGGATCATTCAATTGCTTCAATACACTCCAATACTGCCTTTCTTTTCCTTCACATTTCGAAATGTCTCGCGGCGGCACTACCTTATATGTCACAGGCTTTAGCCACGGCACCCGCGCCCGCGATCTCGCCTACGAATTCGAACGGTACGTCAACCACGCCACGCTCACGCGCACGCTTTCGCTCTCGTCCTCGCCCTCGTCCTCGCCCTCGTCCTGTCTTGTACCGCCCCGAGGAACTCCTTTCGATCGACAGATTTGATACACCGTCGATGTCGATGTCGATGCCCTCGCAACCCTCCCCCCCCCGTTGACGCCTGAACCTACCTCTCCCTTTTCCTGCCGTGTTGGTCGATGCGCTTCATTTATCGCCCGAAGTTGTTCTGTGCGAACCGATAGTTAGATTGCACCTCCTTTCGTGTGCATACAGTCAATGAAAATGCCCGATAAACGGCTGCCCCGTCGACTGCGCCCTCCGTGTCTGCATTGTGATGGCATGGCTAATGATGAGTGTCGAATAGATATGGGCGCCTAGTCCGCTGTGACATTCCCGCGCCTCGATCTACTTCCAGCAGACTGTGGGTAGCTTGATACTCTTGAGAAGCAATCGCTTTGCTAACGGCTTCCAATAAGATTTGCCTTCGTGGAATATGAAGACAGGCGCGATGCCGATGACGCATACCATGAAATGCACAACAAACGTATTGGCCGAGATGATTTATTGAAGATCGAGGTGCGTGTGCAATGATATAATTTTTTGCCATTGCTAACGTGCTTATAGTGGGCTAGAACACCTCCTTCAGCCTCATGGCGCTTCGAATCTGGGCGTGATCGTGATCGTCGTGGACCTCGATCTCCTCGCCGTGGCCGGTCGCCCTCCCCCCGTCGCAGTACCCGTGACTATTCTCCGCGCAAAGACGAACGTCGGGATCGCGACAGAGACTATGATCGCGACAGTCGAAGGGACCGAGATCGCTCTAGAAGCCCTGAACACCGGTAGGTTTTTCGAACAATCAATGGTATTTTGGAAGTTGACATTTTTTTTTTTTTGCATAGCGACCGAGACCGCGATACAAAAGATGAGCGCGATGATCGCGACCGAAAGGAAAACGGAACTAACGGCGACGAAAGAAAAGGTAGCGCGGCATTTCCCGGATCTGACCTTTCCAATTAAGAACTCAATACTGACATCTCCCAGCTGAGAGTCCTCTTCCCGCTCATGACGATCTTGATGTTGCTGAGTAGTAGAAGCCACCAATGTCGAAATGTAATCACGGTAGTAGACCGGTTGCCTGGAATCTTAACAGTACTGCTCTCTTTTCTGTCCACATTTTCCTCTCATCTGTACAATGCTCGGATCTCCAGATATTTTCTACATTCAAGCACATGAAAGATATCTTTCGTGAGATGCGAGATACCTGGTACAAGACCAAAATTTGTGCTGGTTATAATGGTGTTCGAAAACGCGCCTTCAACGGTTTGCGATACTGAAGTATTGTAACTAATACCTATCTAGTAATAAAACAGTTATTTTTTTTTCCAAGTATGCCACTAGAATAACTGCACTTACTTATGCTCAATAGCATGTAAGCGTTGTCTTAGTCGAACAATTACCTTTATCGATAGAACACCTCATTCAGCAAAAAAGTTAGGATATACTAGTATATAGCTTGAATACAGGGGGGCCATCTTTTCCACTAACATTACGTGTATGCCTAGCAGGCAACTACGTAATTTAGCTATGGATAGCTAGGCTGCCTTGGTTAGAGGGGAATGTGGCTGTGTGGGGTTGCTGGCGTCAATTGTCTGACCCCCCTCACTACTAGCTGGCTAGTCATTACTGCGAGCAGATTACGCAGCTCCTTTGTTCTGAACATTGACTCGACATTGACTCGAAGAAAGATCACCAAGGTTTCCAGTATGAATGTCCTTAAGCTTCAGAGGTACGTTGAATGTTAATCGGCCATGGCCTCACTCGGCCTTGATCTAATGCGTTTGATAGGAAGTTTCCTCAATTTCCTCAGAATGAGATCTTCCAGCTTTCCGACGCCTTCCAGCGGCTGGACGTAGAAGACCGGGGATACCTCGACGAAGCAACGGCCATTAAAGCCACCCAGCAAAGCGAAAATCAGCCGTATGATGTTGTCAGACAAGCTTTGAAGGAAGTAGATCTCGACTCTTCACGGCGAGTAGAGCTCGAAGACTATGTCGGAGTCAGTTAATCCATGTCTTGCTTCGCAACTCCTCTAACACTTGCCAGCTTATTTCTAAATTGCGCGCTGGATCGACCGCGCAAAAACGTCTCTCTACTGGTCCTGGGCCAGCATCTTCTGGAGCTGGCGCCACCCAAGGCCATGCCTCAAAGGGCAGCGTAAGCGGCAAAATCCAAGTCCAGGGATCAAATGCGAACACTACGCATACAATCAACGAAGACGAGAGAACAGAGTTTACCCGCCACATTAACGCGGTCTTAGCTGGTGATCCGGACATTGGTAGCCGACTTCCGTTCCCTACCGACACGTTCGAGATGTTCGACGAATGTAAAGATGGTTTGGTTCTTGCGAAACTCATCAACGACAGCGTTCCGGATACTATTGATGAGCGAGTTATGAATATGCCCGGCCGGAAAACCAAAACTCTAAATGCTTTCCAAATGAGTGAGAACAATAACATCGTCATTGAATCATGCAAGGGTATTGGGTGCTCTGTTGTCAATATCGGAGCAGGAGATATCATTGAAGTTCGCGAGCATCTTATTCTCGGTCTCATTTGGCAAATCATTCGACGAGGCTTGCTGGGAAAAATCGATATCAAGCTGCACCCTGAACTCTACCGACTCCTGGAAGAGGATGAGACTCTAGAGCAGTTCTTGAGACTGCCTCCTGAGCAGATTCTGCTTCGTTGGTTCAACTACCACCTAAAAGCCGCCAATTGGCCCAGAAGGTATGTGCACAATTGTTTTCCTAAGGGACTATCACTAACTCTTTGGCCTCGTCTAGAGTGACAAACTTCTCGAGCGATGTGAAGGACAGTGAGAACTACACCGTCCTCCTCGCGCAAATTGGAGGAGAGTATGGCTGCACACGAGCTGCTTTGCAAACCAGAGATTTAACGCAGAGAGCCGAAGAGGTGTTGCAAGAAGCCGATAAGCTTGGATGCCGCAAGTTTTTGACTCCGTCATCATTGGTAGCGGGCAACCCGAAACTGAACTTGGCATTCGTCGCTAATCTCTTCAATACCCATCCTTGCCTTGACCCTATTACCGAAGAGGAGAAGTTGCAGGTCGAAGATTTCGACGCAGAGGGAGAACGCGAGGCGAGAGTCTTCACTCTGTGGCTAAACAGCTTGGATGTGCAGCCAGCTGTAGTCTCGTTTTTCGATGATTTGAGGGACGGCTCGGTTCTTCTACAGGCATACGACAAGGTCATTAAAGGGTCTGTTAACTGGCGCCACGTTAACAAAGCTCCCGCTCATGGAGGCGAAATGCTCAGATTCAAAGCTGTCGAAAACACAAACTATGCTATAGAGTTGGGCAAGCAGAATGGATTTTCGCTCGTAGGCATTCAAGGAGCAGATATTACGGACGGCCAAAGAACGTTGACACTTGGACTTGTGTGGCAACTCATGCGAAAAGATATTACGCTGACGCTATCTTCTCTGGCACAAAATCTCGGCAAGAGAGAGATAACTGACGCCGAAATGGTCAGATGGGCCAACGATATGTCAAAGAAGGGCGGTCGGAACTCATCTATTCGGTCATTCAAGGATCCTGCGATTGGCTCTGGTGTTTTCCTTCTGGATGTTCTCAACGGCATGAAGAGCAGCTACGTGGACTATGACCTTGTGACTCCCGGCCAAACGGAAGAAGATGCATACATGAATGCGAAGTTGAGCATTAGTATTGCTCGTAAGCTCGGCGCGACCATATGGCTTGTCCCCGAAGATATTTGCCAAGTCCGTAGTCGCCTGGTGACGACGTTCATTGGTAAGTTCAATAACATCAAAGGCTGTGCAGCCTTTATTTATCCATGTTCAATTGCTAACATAAGGTGATAGGATCTCTGATGGCAACTCACGGTAAAGCGTAAATTATCTTTCGGGTTCCATTCAAATCCAACAATTTTAAATGGCACTAATTA
Source organism: Trichoderma gamsii (assembly GCF_001481775.2). Taxonomy (NCBI): domain Eukaryota; kingdom Fungi; phylum Ascomycota; class Sordariomycetes; order Hypocreales; family Hypocreaceae; genus Trichoderma; species Trichoderma gamsii. The sequence goes on along the minus strand of NW_020171407.1, from coordinate 100,634 downwards.
CCACTAAATATTAATTAAATCATATAAATATGTTAATAAAAAAGAATTCTAAGATGACAGCTTCACATCTGTAATTGAGTTGAGGAGCCTATATTGTCAAAGAAAGATTAGTATTTTGTTTCTCTGTTGGCCGTAATTTTAATACAATGGGCCTGCTTACTGTAAGTTTCGGTCCCTCATCTCTCGGTCGAGAGAGTCAACTTGTTTGGCAGTCAATCTAACTTTGCTGAGCTACTTCAAACGGTTAGTCAAATCGAAACATCAACCTGCGCACGAACAATCATTGCACGATTGGCGACAGTTTACAGGGGCTCTCTTACCAAAGCTAGTGCCGTTGAAGAGTGATCGATTTCTTCACCGTCGGCTGCATTGTCTGCTGCATCTAGACTACCAGTCCCGCCGCTGGTGGACTTGAATAGAGCGGCCTGAGCCTGATGCGTTGTTAGCCAGGGAACGTCTTTAGGTATAAGAAAAGGTACGAGAACTTACCTCTGCCTCCGCTAACTCAGCATCCTTGATTTGTAGCTGACCTTGCAGCTGGTCATTCTGAAGGTCTGCTTCGCCGAGCTTTTTCATGAGCTGCTCAACATTCATCTCCGCTTCCTTCACTTTCTTGTTGGCTTCTTCCACTAGTGTGGTCATGCTATCATTCAAGTCGCTATAATCTGCGTGAGCCGTCTTCTGTTTCAATTCTGACGTTATCCGCAGCTCTTCCAAGTCCTTGGACGTCAGAATCAAGCTTTCTCGGGTAGCGGTATATTTCTCTTCCATATCGGCAAGGTTATCTTTGGTAGACTTCAACTCAGCCTTAGTAACAGCCAAGGCCTCCTGGAACGTCTTGGTTGTTGCAACAAGTTCAGCCTTCAGGGTGTTGATAGCTGTCATATCAGGTTTGGCGGTCTGAATGGCGTCTAGCTCAGCAAGTGCGGTCATTCGCTCTACTTTTTCTAGAGCAAGCTGCTGGCCGACGTCATCTGCTTCTGCTTGGACAAGGACTAGCTGCTCCTGTGCCGCTTTCAGTGAAGCATGAAGAGTGGCATTGGTGGAAGCCTGAAGTGATAGTTGTTCCTCTGCTGCTTTCAACGAGGCTTGGAGAGTGGCATTAGCGGAAGCCTGGAGTGAAAGTTGCTCTTCCGCGGTTTTCAGTGAGGCTTGGAGGGTTGCAGTGGTGGAAGCCTGAAGTGAAAGTTGTTCTTCCGCGGTTTTCAATGAGGCCTGGAGAGTTGCATTTGTGGAAGTCTGATGTGACAATTGCTCCTCCAGGCTCGCACTCTGAGCTTTGACTTCATCTAGAGTAGCCCTGGAGCTCGCGTTTTGAGACTTAGCTTCTTCTAGAGTAGCCTCGAAGCTCGCCTTCTGAGCCTTGGCTTCGCTTAAGCTGGTCTCCATTTGCGCATAAGCGACTGTTAGCTCTTCTAGTTTTTGGGTTACTTGGAGTCCCTCTTCTTTCAGTGCAGCCATAGCATCTGCGTGAGCAGTGGTGAGTTTCTCAATTTCAGCAGCGTGTAGGCTAAGCAATTCCTGCTTTGAGACTTCATACTCCTCCGCACTCGTGGATTTCGCATTTTCAAGCTGTGCTGCCACCTCTTCAAGCTTCGTATGCAGCGCAGCCAATTCCTCTGCATGTTGACTAGACGTCGTCGTTAGAGTAGATTGGTGTGCAGCAAGCAGCCCTTGTGTTTCTTCCTCGTGAAGCTTCTTAAGGTCATCCAGCACCTTCTCGTGGAGCCCACTTTGCTCTACCGATGTAGCTTCTCCATCTGCAAGTGCGAGCCGCAGTTGTTCGTCGTATCGAGCTTTGATAGACTCTAGTTCTTTAGCGTGAACGTCCAATGTTTCCAAAGCTTGGGTTTTGGCAGCTGCCAGCTCTTCGTCATGACGATGTCTCAAATTGGCCAGCTGCTCTTCATATTCTCGTCCTTTAGACTCAAGTGAGTTAAGCGCTGATAGCCGGCGCTCTTCCGACTCTGCCAGAGCAGTTGTATGCTTCTCTGATTCTTCGGTCAAGGAAGCCTGCAGATCGTTGTGCAGCTTTTCCAGTTCTTCAAACTTGCGTTTAAAGAAAGCATCGCCGCGAAGGCTTTCGATTTCATTCTCATAATCTTGAGAAATTTGCTTCAAACGCTCATCGTGCATTGTTTTTAAACTGGAAATCTCCTCATCCCTGCCAGTCAGCGTGGCTTTCATGTCGCTAATTGTGGCTTGTAGCTCAGTCTCAACTTTGCGGGCAGATTCTAGCTCCGTCTCTCGGTTGATGAGTTCGCTCTGGATCTCCGCTACCAGAGACTTTCCATCGTCTTTACTGGCTTCAGCACTCTTCGCGGCCGTCTCGGATGTAGCGAGCTTAGATTTAACATCTGCAATCTCATTTTCGAGATCGGATAGTCTGCTGGTCAACGCATCGCGCTCGGATGTGATGGCGTTGATAGTCGCTTCCAAGTCGGCTTTTGAAGCAGTCAGCTCATTCACCTGGTTCTGAAGATTTCGAATGTCTGCTTCGAATGCTAATCGCAAGTCTGCGTCTGTTTTGTCTGAGTCTGCTTTATCTGAAATGGAGGCTTGCAGCTTCTCAACTTGGGCAGTATAGTCTTGTTTGGTCTGCTCAAGTTGAGCCTCGGTTGCTTTGAGTTTCTCCTCATTCTCAACCTTGAGATTTTCAAGCTCTTTTTTCAGTGCCTCTAGAGCTTCTCCTCCTTCGTCTTTGATGCGAGCAGCCTCAATAAGCTCGTCATCTACAGTACGAAGTTTCTCGGCTTTCTCTTGTAGTTGAGCTTCCAGGTCACGTATGACGGCATCGTAATCCGGTTTCGGGCCATCTGGCGCGACCTTGGGCTCACTTGGAGATTCGCCCTCGTCTGATTGCTGGCCGCTGCTCTCTAGCTGCTGGCGAAGTTCAGTTACAGTGCTTTCGAAGGTGCCCAATTCCACCTTGAGAGATTCGATTTCTTTATCTCTCTCGGCTAGCTTGAACGTGAGCTCGTCGAGGACTTTGGGGCTGTCTGGATGCGCCTCAGATCGAACAGATGTTCTTGTTGATGGACGTGAAGCTCCAGTCACTATACCAGGTGCAGGTGTTCTTTTCCTCGCATCCGCAGCGGCATTCGACGAAACAGTACCCCGGGTCAATCCTGCCCGAATCGCTGCTACTGATTCGGATGCTCCCGTTCTAGTGCGCGAAGCAGCTGGTTTGGGGCTTGCAGCACCAACACCCACAGTAGATCGACGGCTCGCTATAGTGCTGCCAGTGACCCCGGTTTTCTTCTCTCCTGCGGCTCCCGCTGAGTTTGAGACTACTGTGCTCTCTCTTCGCGACGCAGACTTGGGTTTCTGGTCATCTTCACTTGCACCGACACTGGGGGCACTTCGATGACCTATCGTCGACGTGGAGGCGGTAGATCGGTGCGCCGAAGTGGACGAGCGAGTCGGCTGTTTGTTCAGAGTAGCCGCAGATCGCGCCGAGGCAGTTGTCCGAGCCACAGTCGAAGTAGCGGTTGCGCTGGCATAGCGGGGAGTGGCTCTTGCTGCTGGCGCAGAGGTAGAGCCAGCTTTATCGCTAGCGGGCGGTTCAGCCCCCTCAGCAGCTCGGTCTTTAGTGGGAGCACTGTTATTGTCGCTAGGCTGAGCAACAGCAGTTGACACCTCGCTCTCTGGCATTGTGAGACAGTTTGATATGTGTTACGACGTGCTGGCGGTACTGTAGGCCTTGTTAATACCACTCTGTCGAGAGACGGCGAGCTGGAGCAGGCATACCTCGTGGAAAACGCGATTCTCGTTAATCAATATGTTCTCTATATGGTCATGATATGTAGTCGTGGGTCGCGTAAAGCGTGGTTCAAAAAAAGCAAAAAAGTCGTCCCTGGTCTGTAATGACTACAAGAGCTTAGCGAACTTGAAGTCTTGAGTCTGGGAGGAGAAGAAAAATGAAAGAAGAAAAGAATGTTCTGCCGGCGGTCTATAAGATATCAGCTTGGGAGCAGAGCAGTAAAAGGGGCATGAACTACGGAGTAGCCCCACCGTCTCCCCCGCCGACCCCTCCAGGGTAAACTGCACTTACACCGATTTTATGCTGCAGGCAGCTGACGAGCAGTGTGTGGCATGGAGTCTTTAAGCGTCGGGGTAGTACCTACCGTGAGGTTTTATAGTGTTGCACAGGAGGTTTAAAATATATATACTAGCACTCACGAAAAGGGAGAGGAAAGATGGCTATCAGCTGCGCGTGCCTGATTCTATTGCTTACTTCTTCTAGATTCAATACGCGGGTGAGAGCCAGTGCACATGTATACCGCGATAAAAGCAGCTGATCCGATAGTGTGAGTAGCTGTGCTGCCAAATATGCGCCGAATAAAACAGCCGCCTCGCATGTGTATTTTAACGCTCACGCGGGGCCATCCTATTGATGCCTAGGTACCAAGTAAATACTACTAGTACTACCGGGTGCTGCTATTTCATACACCTACCTTAGGTACCTGCGTTTAATTCAAGCAAGCCATGGCTTGTTCTTAGCCATCCTGATACTGCTAGGTCACCCAAGTTGCTGAGCTATCTAGCGGCTGAGGTACTATTACAAGACGTTTCCAGCGGAATGCATATTGTACCCATGTGCTTATCGTAAGCGCCTCCATATTAGTCATAGCTCCACCGCCGAACTAAGCGTAGCAGGCAATAGGCATGAGTGACGCTGCAAGCAAACTCGGATCCAATACACACCTCCTACCAACCTATCCACGGCGCTTAGTCTTGGCTCAACTCCCACGGCGACATCCTGAGTGGACGGACTGATCGAACGTCGCTGATTCTCTGGCTCTTCTCGCCGGCTCCAAGGCTGCCCGGCCTGCCCCCGTTTCCATACCCAGATGCCGGAGTGACACCGTGCATCGCCAACAAGCGGCGCAAGAAGCGACGTGCGCCTGCTTGCTCTGCTGGATCCAAGAACCTCAACTGCCTCAACTGCCTCAACGACCTACGCTCAACCGTCTCCATCGCTCCTGCCTAGCTTGTGCTTGCCCTCCTGATGGCGTAGTTCTGGCATGGCAGAACAAACACCGGCAACCGACCACGAAGTGCGACTTCCCGCGTTCTCGCCAACGCCCACTGCCCCGACTACAGCGTCCGCCACTGCAAGGCCTGTACCGGCCACCGTCCAAAGCCAAAGGTATGAAGCTCTGAAGGCTGCCATAAGCTTTCGTCTACGGCGCACCGATAACCTCAACGCCTCAACACCTTGCCCCGGCCTTCCTCCCACACACTCCATCTGCGACAGCCTTGCCAGTTGAATTCCCACCCTGCCCTCCGGCGCCCTTCTACGCCTCCATCCTCCGCACATCAGTAGTGCTGCGGTTGATGAGGCACTTCCCATACATGCTAGGCCGGGTCATACATCCCAACCCACTGCCAGCCCTCTTAGCATAGACATCATCCCGTGTGCCTCATTCACCCGAATCCGAGGTCTGGCACTGCTGTTTACTTCATTTCGTGACAATCACCCTCTCTGCATAGCGTATACACGCACGCACCTGCCCTAGCACTGCCGCTGTCGAACGCCTGACAACACCAACCCAGCTACTTCATCCACAGCCCATCACGAACTGCTGCAGCAGGGATTTCTACTCTTCTCCCACTTTCCTCTCCCACACTTCCTTTCTACCCCAGGCACGAGCAAGCAAGCAGTCTCTTGGCCAAATTCTCATGTCTCCCAGAATAACCAGGTCCTCTGCCCGCCAAGCAGCGAGCCAGGCGGCTCGAGCTTCTGCTGCATCATCTGCTTCCACCAACACGCTGCCAGATATTTCGCCTTCTACTGCTCCATCGTTGTCGTTATCCCGGAAGCGAAAAGTTTCGAGCGCTGAGAGAAGCCCCGCGACTGGATCACAACCTAGCTCTTCGGTTCGACGGTCCAAGAGACAAAAGATTCCTGAAGCTGCTGTTCCACCATTGGATACTGCAAATACTCTACCTCACCCAACCTCGCCGCGGAAAGGGAAAGTCTTAGTGGATATGGACGGCACCGAGTTAGTTGGAAAGACTGTGTCCGTTGGAAATGGTGTTAATATTCACAACAGGATACCTGACATCCCCGTCACCATGGACACATCACCTAGTTCTAATGTTGCCAGTCGAAGATCGGCTCGGACCAAAAGGAGCTCTACACAGTCCCAAGGTCAGTCCTTGATCCATCTGATAGACGTCTTATCCATGGGATGCAATTACTGACTGTTATATGCAGCCACTACCTCCTCAGTGTCGCTTAATCAAGACCCCCAGCATTTCACAGGTAACAGCTCTGACCAAGATACTACCATGGGTGGTATGGGCGAACCCAGAGTTCAAGCCTCTTCGTCTTCACCCCAGAAGGGAGATACACTCGCTAGAAACAGCACAGGTGATAGCCCGATAGATGACGATTTGAGCAGAGGTGGCGGCGCAAATCGCACTGAACACCCCCCGTACAATGACGGGAACGAGGACGAGGACGAGGACGAGGACGACGAAGACGAAGACGACGAAGACGACGAGAACGACGATGATCCCTTCGGAGCATATGGCGGCCCAGGAGATCATGATTCCGGACTTTCCAGTACTTTGCGAGCACTCACTGGCATTATGACTGGGCTGTCAAGTCGGTTACGAGAACTTCTCGGCGGCCTGCGGAGTGACGATTCGTCTGTCCAGGTGATTGCCTTACAGGAGCTGTCCGAAATATTCCTGGTGTCTAACGAAGACAACTTGTCGGGCCATTTTTCACCTGATGCGTTCGTTAAGGAGCTTGTTCAACTAATGGGCAAGGAAGAGAGCCCCGAGATCATGCTCCTAGCCTGCCGTTGTCTTGCGAACCTTATGGAGGCCCTACCCGCTAGCATTGCCAATGTTGTGTATGGAAATGCCGTCCCCGTTCTCTGTCAGAAGCTGCTTGAGATTTCGTTCATCGACCTGGCAGAACAGGCTCTTAGTACGCTTGAGAGAATATCCACCGAGTACCCGTCTAGCATTGTCCGAGAAGGGGGGCTCACAGCATGCTTATCATATCTCGACTTCTTTGCAACCAGCACTCAGCGAACAGCGGTGACTACAGCAGCCAATTGCTGTCGGAATATCCCCGATGACTCATTTCCTGTCGTCAAGGATGTCATGCCAACCCTGCTCAATGTCCTCAACAGCAATGACCAACGAGTTGTGGAGCAGGCTTCCTTGTGTGTCTCAGGGATCGTCGAAAGCTTCAAGTATCACCCGTCGAAGCTCGAAGAGTTAATCAGTGTTGATCTGCTGCGCGCGATATTACGTCTCCTTGTCCCAGGGACTACGAATCTCATTGGCCCCAACATCCATACTCAGTTTCTCCGCGTATTAGCATTCACTGCTAGGGCAAGCGCCAGGCTCTCCTCTGAGCTCTTCAAGTTAAATGTTGTCGAGACACTCTATCAAATTTTGACGGGAGTTTCTCCTCCTACGGGCACTGAAGATGTAGCATCTAAGCTGGACAGTGTCATCATTATGCAGGCGCTTATCCACCGGCCTCGCGAGCAAATTGTGGAAGCCCTCAATGTCATATGTGAGCTGCTTCCAGACTTGCCTCGTAATGCAGGAATTGCCGTGGGAGACTTTATGGAACTGCATGATGCGATTGAGCCGATTGCACCGTCATCTTTGGGCAGTAGATGCGAGCCGGGCCCCAACGACCGCCGACTTGAACTTTTGGAAGACTGCAAAGACCAAGTTCGCCGTTTCGTGCTCATCATTTTCCCAACCTTAACAGATGCTTTCTCCAGCACAATCAATCTGAGTGTACGCCAGAAAGTATTGACTGCTCAGATAAAGATGCTCTCCAATTTGGACCAGAATCTTCTGGCCGAGGCACTAGCACCAGTGCCTTATGCCTCCTTTCTGGCTTCTATTTTATCACAGCAAGATCACCCTTCCCTGGTTATTCTAGGCCTCCAAGCAACAGAATTGCTCCTCACACGCCTTGGTAGCGTTTACCGATACCAACTTTATCGCGAAGGCGTGATCCTTGAGATTCAGAAACTAGCAGTCGACGACAGCCAGCCTGGCACTAAGGAAGATTCCAAGTTGAGGAACACGTCCCGACGACCCAGTCTGCCCGATGCTGGCGATAGTAGCACGCCTTCATCAGACCATGAGTCAGAAGACAACGATAACGAAGACGAAGAAGCAGAAGATGAGGGCGAAGGTGCTGCTCACGACCACCACTCTTCTGGCGGCGACGAAGAAGATGTTGATAATGAGCTTAATGCGAGTGACGTATCACCTGCTAGTTCTCGCGGATCTTCGATGTCGCTGGATGCCACGTCTCTTCCCTATGTTTCCAATATCCAACTAATGAAGTCCCGTATTGTCACCATTGCAAAGAAATTTCTAGAAGTCCACGAAAAAGACGGCCACGGTCAGGTCATGCGAACGCAAACTACGCAGATACTGCAAACTTTATCCCAGCTAGCAGAGGAACTCGAGGCCTTTTACTTGGCCCGTACGTCAAAACATTCATCTCCGGAAACTGGACGGACACTTTTCTCCAAGCTCTCAAGCTACTTTGATACCGACATCCTGGAAAGCATTACCAGTGCAGAACTTCTAGCGTCTGGTATAGTGAGAGTCCTTCTTGCAATTTTTAGCAATCCTGACGAAACACTGGCGCACGCTGCCCAAGCAAGCTTTTTGGAAGTATTCATGAATCCCGCGGTGAAGCCCAAGCCCAGAACTGGCGTTACGGAATCACAAGCAACACCATTCGGCGTATTAATTCATAAATTACAAGATTTGCTCAGTAGGTCAGAGCATTTTGAAGTCATTACTGTTCACCAAAACAGCTTTGATGGTAATCGCAGCAGCCCCGCGTCTATGCTGGGTAAGCAGATCAAGCTCAGACTGGTTGCAGATGATGAGCTATCGATTCCCCGATCTTACCGAAATATAATGGTTTCCATTCATGCAATTGCCACCTTCAAGTCCCTTGATGATTATCTTCGTCCACGAATTAGTCTGGCGGAGCGGCCAAGGATCTCCCGAAGAGATGGACTCTCCAGAGCCCTTGCGGCTATAGCTAACTCTAGCATATCGCAAAACTTCGCTGCAGGCGCCAGTTTAACTGGGCAACCTCCTAGTTTAACTGGATCTACCACGCAGCCTCCTTTGCCTCTAATGTCAGGATCCTCGGCCTCCCGGTTTTCCGGCGGAGCCAACAGCAAGCTATCATCTCATCAGGGAGAGACAGCCAACTCGCAGCCTGCCGGGCCATCTACCGATAAAGGGTCACTACGTCGCTCTTCACGGCTTTTTAGGTCATCCGCAGAAATACCAAATCCCTCAACTCGTCCTCCTGATGAAGACAAGGCTCCACAGCCTACTCTGGAGTGTGCAGATGAGAAACAGCTCACTGACGATGATGACGACGAAGCTGGCGACAGTACTGCTCTTGACGCGATTGTTGGCGAGCTTGATGAAGATATGGAAGGAAGGGGAGATCCGGATCCATCAGCCGTAAATCTCGAAGTTGCCTCTGGAAGTATCATCACTCGAAAAGAGGACGGCACGAGAGTCCCGACACCGACTGGATCAAGATTCAAGGACTATGGCTCGTATAAGCACAGCAGCCCGGCAGCATCTCATTCTTCATCTCGACAGCCCTCATACTCCTCTATACTCCAGTCTGCCCCTCAAGATTGGTATATTGAGTTCACGCTGGATGATAAAGTTATTCCAAATGAGACAACCATATATCGTGCTGTTCATATGTCGACGTCCTCGTCAGGTGACCACAACAATAAAAACATTTGGTCGTCCACACACCCCATCAAGTTTCGAAGAGTCTCTGGACAGCCTCCAGCAGAGTCTAGACCGACCAACTTCAATATTGAGACTGATGGAGAAGTAGAGAATGGAATTTCGGCATCACTAGCGAAGCACCCAATAACTGCCTCTATCCTGCAGCTTCTCAACATCCTTCACGACCTCAATGCCAACATAGAAGATGTTTTGATTGAGAACAGGAATAGTATGGTTGGCCTCCGGGTTGAGCAATTGTCTCAGTTCGTGAATACAAAGCTTACGGCTAAGCTCAATCGCCAATTAGAGGAGCCATTAATCGTTGCGAGCAGCTGCTTGCCGAGTTGGTCTGAAGATTTAGCACGCCTCTACCCTTTCCTGTTCCCCTTCGAGACTCGGCATCTCTTTCTCCAGTCAACATCATTCGGATATGCCCGGTCAATGGCTCGTTGGCAGAATGCACAGTCGACGGATGATAATCGACGAGATCGCTCCAATGAACGGCCCTTCTTAGGCCGACTTCAGAGGCAGAAAGTCCGCATCTCCCGACTCAAGATCCTCGAGTCAGCGTTGAAAGTGATGGAGCTATATGGCGCCTCCCAGAGTATATTGGAAGTCGAATATTTTGAAGAAGTTGGCACTGGCTTAGGGCCGACGCTCGAATTCTACTCTACCGTATCAAAAGAGTTTTCCAAAAAGAAGCTCAAACTTTGGCGAGAAGTCGACTCTGCCGGGTCAGATGAGTTTGTAATGGGCCAGACGGGGCTATTTCCCCGGCCGCTCAGCCCCGAAGAGGCGACAACGCCAAATGGAGAGCGCATTCTTCATTTATTCAAGGCTCTCGGCAAATTTGTGGCCCGATCAATGATTGATTCTCGCATCATTGATCTCCACTTCAATCCGATATTTTTCAGAATCGGAGATGCCTCCTTGACTGGTGTCAAGCCCTCTTTGGGAGCGGTAAAGATTGTTGACCCAGGTCTTGCTCGCTCTTTGAAAACAATCAAGAAGTTTGTGTTGGCTAAGAAAGAGATTGATGAAAACCCAAATCTCACACCAGCACAAAAAGTGGCTGATACAGAGGCAATCATGATCGACAATGTGAGGTTAGAGGATTTCTGTCTCGATTTTACGTTGCCTGGCTACCCCGAAATTGAACTCGACGAGCATGGTTCTTCCAAGCGAGTTACTATAGAGAACGTTGATACCTACTTGGAAAAAGTCATTGATATGACTCTGGGGACTGGTGTCAAACGCCAAATTGATGCTTTCCGTACTGGCTTCTCGCAGGTGTTCCCATATACTGCACTGAGAGCTTTCACCCCAGACGAATTAGTTTCGCTGTTTGGACAAGTAGAAGAAGACTGGAGCCTTGAGAGTGAGTACCTGCATTATTAGGCATTACTAAGAGGAGAATCACTGACACGAGATATTTAGCTCTTATGGATTCTATCAAGGCGGACCATGGCTTCAACATGGACAGTCGAAGCGTGAAGAACCTACTGCAGGCGATGAGCGAGCTGGATCTCAAACAGCGACGAGATTTCCTACAATTCACCACTGGTAGTCCAAAGCTTCCTATTGGCGGTAAGTGTTTTACATTCCAGGTTAGATCATTGACCAGGAGGCTGACAGTATACCAGGGTTTAAAAGTTTAACTCCGATGTTTACCGTTGTTTGTAAACCAAGCGAGCCTCCGTACACCTCTGACGCCTATCTACCAAGCGTCATGACGTGCGTGAACTATCTGAAACTTCCAGACTATACGACGATGGACATCCTGAAGAAACAGCTGTATACTGCAATCAGGGAAGGACAAGGAGCTTTCCATTTGTCATGAGTTGCTGAAATCAGGACCATTACATCAATGGTAGTATGGCATGCGGGCCAAAAAAAAAAACGTAGCTAGACAAAAGATTCTTTTAATCTTAAAATAGTATATATTCGATGGAGAATGATAAATTTAGCACACCACTTGGGTGAATATATTCTAACACGGAAGACGAATTTACGTTGCGGCACGGTTATCATTGAACGTATAAGCCAAGTAAATTGTCCAATCAGTATCCTCAGCGTGCTATCCTCCTTTATGGCAAGACATGGAAGCATTGAGGACAATTGAGCTCACCGATGGATGAATGCTGGAGCTGTTGTTAATTACGTTCGAGAATTCTTCACGGCCTCATGAGAACGTAGAGCTGGCTTTGCCGCTACTAAGTCTCCATGATAAGGCTCCATGCTAGACTGTATATATCAATCATAGTTGCTTCTACGGAAAGGCTTTCAAGATGCTAAGGGTAATTTAGAATGATTCAAGCAGAGATAATAAATAGTCCAAGTCTAGCTTCTTGGTCATTATCTTCTTCTTTCAGCGCTCCCATGGTATTAGAATTTATCGCTAATCAAACTGTCGGAGAGCATTTGACTCTTTGTCAAAAGCGGAGATGAGCCAAAGACAGCATTGGCCGGGAGTGTGGCTGTAGAGCTCCCATGGTCCTGTAAGTTTAAGCTGCTTGGCCGGCCAGTAGCATCACGGTCACGGATGTAAGTAATATCAGCTTTGGCTGACTGCAGAGTGGTAGCTGAACCAGTCGGGTCCTCATGGCTGGATGTCGAGGAATTTGATGATACTTCAAATTTATCGTCTTTTTGCGATTCATCTTGGCCAAAAGTGGCGCATCGCAGATTCCACAGGAGCTGGCCCGCTATCGCTGGAGGGAGATAAATGTATCGTCGGACCTCGCTATGAACCCATCCTTCTTCTTGCATATCGCGCTCTTCTAAGGCGTTGTTGAGCTGATAAACTTGGTCAATCGGGTAATCCCAACCATGACCGCGATGCCTGCCAGGCTGTATACAGGCCATGTAGCGTAATATACCGTGGCTGAAAAGCCAGAACCGCTGGACTTCTTCAGGCACTCGATAAGCAAGATGGACAAATGTCTCAGAGCCGCTAATGATGGGACGAAGTGCTTCAGATGGCGTGGGAAGGAGGATATCCGTACGCGCGGATACTGGAGCGAGAGACTGGAGAATTTGAAGTGGTACACGCTGAGACTCAAAGATCTGACCCTGACTGGGTAATTGTGTATGTGCTGGACCGTGGTGGTTATTATGCCCTTGGCTGAGATCAGTTTGATCACCGGGGCCAACTTGAGTCGTTTGTGATGATGGCAATGAAAAGGAAGGAGTCTGTGGTATTGCAATAGGCTGGCTTTGAGTGTTTCCCATCGGAAAGTCATGTTTGTCATTCGCAATTCCATCAGATGGCGCCAAGGCGAGCGAGTTCTGAGACGCCGTCAGCTGGCATTTGTTTGGTGAACTCTCAGGAGTTAGTACTGGGTCCTCCAAAGAAGCCATTTCCTCCATGATAAGTTGAGTCTCGTGGCCGACGCAGAGCATTTCTTGGTGTATTAGCCCGTTGAAATCTCTCGGCTGCAGCTCTTCATTGTCTTCTTCGTCCGAGTCTGGAATTTCCCGGTCATCCGCTTCCACAGCTGCAAAACGGACATGTGCTGATAACGATGCGCCGTATTCTTGAGAGCTCTGAGTGCTTTTCATTTCCTCCAGATTTCTGTTCAGGTGCGCACGGCGCCGTGGAGAATCTCTCACTACATCCATAGAATCGGCCCATGTCACAGATCGGGGAGGCATCGCAACAACTTCCCGTACATGTTCAGGCCAACGTGGAGGAGAGATGTTAGTTCCGGCTGGTGCATCGTCATCGTCATCGTCATCGTCAGAGCCGTCGTAAGTTGAGCCACAAGAATCTTGAATAATGATGGCATCTTCTCCTGACGCCAGCTCTGGTGGCTCCTTTGTCAACAGAGCTTCGGATTCCCGTTGCAGAACGGTCGAGCCAGTCTTGTTGCAAATTGTCCCGTCTTCATCTGAGGCATCGTCATCCAACAAGATGACGTCTTCACCAAACGACGAGACGAAACTCATCTGCGTCAATGTCTGCTGCTTCAACGATGGGCCTTTTCGCTCCGACGACGAATTTTCTCGTTTCAACGACGAGCTCTCTCGCTTCTGGACCCCATTGCTCGGGCCCCGAACTTTCCTGCGCCGCGTAGGGAAACGGATCTGCTTGGTAGAGCCCGTCGAGCGATATTCCCGACTTTTTCGGGCAGTTCCGCTAGAGCAAGGCTCGGGGGGCATCGTTATCGTCAGAAAAAGAAGAAGAAGAGGAAGAAGCATAGAATATTGCTAAGCAATGTATGAATTGAGATGGAGAGATCAGTGAGAGCATTCAGTCGTAACTCATGCATGCATCCGCCAAACACAGACGCTTTGTGACCAGATTTTTTGCGGAGAAACTGTAACCAAAGCAACTCCCAAAATCGGCCCTCTGATACTTCCAAGACATGAGCAGCGTCATTAGATATCATTGAAATGACGGGCGTGTGTGAACTGGATGCAGCGTGGCCCTCACCCAAGTCTCATCCGCCGGTTGTGTATGCTATAATGCCATGGATTCCAAAAGTATGGCGTTGATGGAAGTGAAGTGGAAAGAAAGTGCAAGAGAGAAAGCGACTATCATAAAGCCGTCAAGGTAAGCTTTTGTTACTTGGTTTGTCCCTCGAATCTTGGTAAATTGTATTTTCGCGATTATGTCGGTGCACGGCACGCTTAGACGCATCAGATTGATTTTGAATGAGCAGCGGGCGTTTTCGCGTTGATTCCCCGCAAAATTTCAAAGAGCTCAGGCACTCAGACCCACCATCAAAATGGGTTAGATGTCTCATGCAAGGTACAGAGTGCTACTGTATGTGCTCGATTCTTGATCTTTGTTTCAGCAGTTGTTATTATACTAAAAAGTTAACATATGCAATCCTTTTCAGTATTAATTAAAAATTATATCGAGCCCTATCCTATCCCACGAAGCAAGCCACTACTTTTTTTGGTGCCTCATGTCCCTTGATGCAGCGCGAGCTCTTTATATTCATGCCATCTATAACCACTTGTTTTCTTACGCCATCTATGTAGACCCATTTGCTTCGTCCCTATTTACTTACACACCACATGCCGTAAACAACTCAAGTCAAGGAAAGTAAGTAGCAACGCACCAAATTAACCTGTTGCTTTCTTTATAACCGTTCAGTATCATCAGTTCTTTTCAAATCTGTGAGGAAATCCCGTGTGACTTCAAAGCTCAGCCAGCTCGACGCCATGCTGGGAGCTACTTTGAGGAGATTGGGCACGATGCCCTTGTACAACCCTTTGACACCCTCTTGAAGGATAATGACACGGACTGCATCAGTGATGGATTTGTACTGGTATCCCATACCTGACATGGTATTGATCTGGAAGCGTCGCCGTAGTACGTCACTATGCGATTGTTTAGCATGAAATCAGGCGTGCAGCAAGAGGCAGAAAAGACAGCTGAGGCTACTTACAATGGATATGTGCAGGTTTGAGCAACTGCGCCTGAAATGGCACCCGCCAAAAGCTTGCGCACGGCACTGGGGTTCTTATCGCCTTCGGGCGTAAATGCCTGGCGGATTGACTCATACACCATAAAGTTGAGACCGACCTATAATGATTTCAAAGTCAGCATTTTATCACATAACCGGGGGTCTTGAGTAACAGTCAATGAAACCTACATAAGGAGCCACACCAGCAACAGTTGGGACAATGCCACGGTATAAAGCAGATACACCTCCTTCCGTCTTGTACATGGAACCCAAGGTTGCCCACATTCCTGGGAGTTTATCCGGCCGCGCTCCTAATTCTGCAAAGCTCGCTGACTGAATGGATAGCCGTGTTCGGACGATGTCGAGAGGATAAGTTAGGAAGACAGACGTTATTCCCGCCAGTCCACCGCAAATTAGGCGGGCAACGGGAGTGAGGTCAGTTCCTAAATATGGTTCGAAGAAGTTCTGAGCAAAATGTTAGCCCGGCTGATGTTCCATTTGGACGGCTGGTGCTGTCCATGCCAAATGGTCGAAATACCTTCTTGTAAAAGTTGTAACTGCTGAATTGCACAGCAGAATAAGGAACAATGCGTATACAGTTTGTTCCATTGCCTCGCATGAAGCCCCTCCAACCCTCTTCTCTCCACATTTTCCCCAATGCTTGACCAACTGACAACTTGTATGCATCTCGTCCAGCACTCTGTATCTGCATCAGGATTTTGAGTCTCTCCAGTGGCGATACTACCGTTCGGGAGACGGCGCCGGCTACACCTCCACCGCAAAAGGCGGCAACTATTGGTTGAGATATCGTGTCTCGAAACTGCATCGACCAATCGCTGCGAGCCGATGGTTTCATCGCGTCGGGGACTGACTATTTGAATGAATTAGTTGCTGAACATTTACGCATGGCGGCATTCTGTAAAGTGTTGCGTACGGCTGACATGATGGCGACAGAGGTAATTGAGCCAACGTTTGATTCAAAATCTTCGATTAAGTCTCAAGTTGAGGATCCAGAAGCATGCGATTTCGCTCTATGGCGGCAGCATTGGTCCACGACCACTCGGCGCTATCCGTCAATGTATATGGTTTAAAAAATCGTAATTGTTGCAGAGAAAGTTGCATTAAGGAGCGACTCGAGAATCGAAAGTGCATGTAGCATGCTCGTGAAACAAAGCGTCTCGAAACGGGTACGGTATCTATTGACGATGCATTCGCGAGGGCATTTGGCCGCAGAAACGCTTGGCTAGCTGTCGCCTTTTCTTCGACCTCGACGGATTGGGTAGCACCAACAGGTAGTATTAATATAATATATATAAGCAAGTTTTAGAAATGGTATCTCTAGGCGACAGCAACGACCCCTGTCCAAGCCCTAGCTAGAGGAAATTCCGAATTGAAGCAAACAAAAGTGTAACTGCAAAGGTTCGTCAACTATGATTATGCGTTGGCGCTTGTGTGCCTGTGTGCTTTGCTTCGGGTTATCATCGGCGCCTGTTCTGATGGTTTTTAGTGGCTTTGGAATAGGAGTACTCCATCTGGAGTACTCCGTATGGAACCCAATCGTAATATTACTGGGTATTAGCGGCAAGGAGGCCAGACCAGATGCTCAGAAGATGACGAGTAGAAGTGCCAATAAAAGACCCCACCAATCGATTGGCTTACCTAAAAACTTAGTCATTTCTTCATCTACATGTAGGTCCAGCAGAAAGTAGGTCTAGAAAGAAGAAAGATAGGATGAATTAAAATGCTATGAATATGATAGAGCCTTATAGAGTATTCCGCGAATAAACGTCGCCGTCGAGTGCATTGTATTGTGGCTCAGGGTAGATCCTGAAAAATCTCACAGTGGCTTGTAGCTTGAGCTGCTAGCCTTGTACCAGCTGCGGATTATACACCACCACAGCGTGTGCGCCAGGCGCGTTGGCCAGCTCTTTATTTTCATCACACCACGACCGACCGCATTGGCAGCCACACATCACAGCTAATATCCCGAATCTGCCTCCATCATTTACTCGCCGCGATCATCTTATCTGTTCCCAATGTCGCGCAAGCGCAGCGCATCCGTCATTTCCGTTGATTCGGACACAAAACGGCCTAAGCATGCGACCCCAGAAGACGAGCCTTCCGGCGCACAGCAACTTGAAACGACCCAAAACCAAACAGAGTGGGATTCCTCCTCAGAATTGGTAGATGAAGAGTCTTTTTCAGCAGTGCCTTCTCTATCACCAACCCTACATCATATTGCCCGCTGCGGTATCCAGCGTTCTATCGCCATGGTCCTGGCGCATGATGGATTTCAGTCGGCCAGTCCCGAGGCGCTTGAGAGCTTCACAGGAGTAGTTGAGACGTGTAGGCATTCAATGTATCTCTATCGTCGTTTCTATCTTTGAAGCTAACGTCTCTAATTCAATAGATTTAAGATCCATCATCGAAGAAGTCAAGCGATTCGCAATATCATCACGTCGCGAGGCTCCCATCCCGTCGGATTTTGAACTCATGCTCAGACACCATAACTTGACCCTTTCCTCTCTCAAACCGCACATCAAGGGCCGGCTCAGCAACCAAGATACGATTAATCGCAGTGAGAACCTTATAACCATCGATGACACATTCAACTCACTCCCTCTTCTCGGCGAAGAGCTCAGCGGCCAACCAGACAAAGAGAGCAAAGCCTTTATACCGCCCTCCTTTCCTGGATTTCCGAGCACACACACCTACAGATTTACCCCGCAAGAAGATAGAAGGACGCGCGATTCTAAGCAGATCAGAGAAGACGCGGCCAAGAGCGCGCAGCTCGGCGAAGATGCATTGCGCAGGTTGGTTCGGGCTTCGAAAATGCGCAAACAAAAAGAAGTCAAGTCGTTGGTCGAGCGCGATAGCCAGGGCAAGGAGCGCTTCCGATTATGGGAGTCAACAATGAAACGATTCATGGGGGGCGACCGGTTCAGAGAGCACGCTGATAAGGTGGAAATTGCAGACCACAGCATGCTTGTCAATGCTGATGCCAAATTCTCGCGAAGAGAGCTATCTCGCCTAGGCAAGAAGTCCAATGCATTATAACACATATTCCAATGTCAGCGGCTAAGCCACTATCTCTCTCTATCCACTGATCAACCAATGGATGACTTTTCATGTTTGCGCATCGCTAGTTTTAGCACCCATCATTATACTTATACCCGAAGCGTCATTCCAGCTTAGCTTCACATGGCAAAAATCAAAAAGATATGGATAGAGAATGGATACAAATACAAGGGGGAAAGTTGTTTCACGATACATTCATTAATCAACAACGTGGCTTGAACAGTATGAAATTGTAGTATTCCTTTTTCCCTTAGTACTTAGTAGAAACAGCAGTTAAGAACCATCTTCTATATTAGAAGCGAATTTTGTGTCCAGTACCTTTTTTTAGTATTTCTGTCACACACACTGTTGCCCTAATCTCAGTTACAGTTTGAGGAAGAAGCTAACTATGTGATGCCCTATATTCCACCACGTCCCAGCCAAGCTTCCCCATCTCTCCCTACCTATCCCGGCAACATTTATGCTCGGGACATGACGCCCCAAGCACGGATGATGTTGTCAGTGTAACCAGCGAACAGGGTCTGGCCGTCAGCGGACCAGGCCAAGCTGATACACTCGGGCTCCCGGCTCTTCTTGCCAACGGAGGTGAACTCAGGCTTCAGCTCATCAACCTTGCTCTTCTTCTCAAGGTCGAAGATGATGATGCTGCTGGCGGTGGCGGCGCACAGCCAGTATCGGTTAGGAGAGAAGACGAGGGCGTGGATCTCGTCGTTGGCGTTGAGGGAGTACAGGTGCTTGGATTCGTTCAGGTCCCAGAGCATGGTGGTACCGTCCTTGCCACCAGAGGCGCAAAGAGAGCCATCAGGAGAGATGGTGACGGTGTTGATGTAACCGGTGTGGCCGATGTGGTCGGTCTGCAGCTTGCAGGTAGAGAGCTCCCAAACCTGGAATTTTGTTAAAACCCAAACTCCATGTAAAGTTGCAAACAGCATCAGGGGGCATGTTGAATAACAAAAAAAAGGAAAACCAAATTCAGGGCAATAGGTTATGTTTGTCTCATTGCCATTTCTGGCTCTGAAGTAGCAAATACTTGAAAGTTGCAATACATCATAAAGTGGTGCGCATCGTAAAAAGAAGAGATATAGGGCAAAATTGAGAGGAATTCGTACCTTGACCAGCTTGTCCCAACCAGAGGAGACAATGACGGGGTTCTGAGGGTTGGGGCTGAATCGGACGCAAGAAGCCCACTCAGTGTGGCCCTTGTCGGTGATGGTGTACTTGCAGTCACCGAGGGTGTTCCACAGCTTGATAGTGCGGTCACGAGAGCCAGAGACGATCTGTCGGTTGTCGGCGGAGAAGGAGACGGAGAGAACGTCGTTGGTGTGGCCGACGAATCTTCGGGTGGTGGTGCCGGTGGCGAGCTCCCACAGACGGAGGGTCTTGTCCCAAGAAGCAGACAGGGCGTAAGCACCGTCAGAGGAGATAACCTAACCAATCAACTGCAATCAGCCCCGAGAACTCTTTCTTCGTGGTATAATCAACGGAATTCGAGTGGACGTACACAGTCGGACACAATGTGGGAGTGACCGTGGAGAGATCGCTTGGGGTAGCCGTACTGGGTCTCGTCGCGGGTGAGGTTCCAGATGATCAGGGTCTTGTCTCGGCTGGAAGACAGGAGCATGTTGGGGCTGTTTCCTTGTTAGTTTTCAAGGTCGATTGCGTTCGCGATAGGTAAAATCCCAGCATACTTCTCCATTGAAGTGGCCAAGCTGGTAACCCAGCCATTCTGTATCAAATGTCAGTCTCACTCCGAACCATGAGAGAGGGCAGCGATGGGGAGGAGTAATCGTACGTGGCCCTCGAGGGTACCCTTCAGGATCAGTTGTTCAGCCATTTTGGTACAGCCTCGCCCGCAAAGATATCAGAGAGATGGGTGAGAGGAGAGAAATTTAGCTGAGAAGACCACTTCGCTTCTGCAAAAGGTCAGCACCGGATGTTAAGCTCTCCAAGTTGGGGCTGAACGAAATTGTGAATTTTTTGTGTGGGCGAAAAATTAGGGCCGAGCGATGCGATTGGCCAATACCGATGACTAAGATCAGAATTTGGCAATCAGTTCGTTATCAAACTAGCACTTTGGGCTAGCATGGGCGGGCTCCAAAAAAGTTACGAGCATCGGCATAGTGGGGTGAGTAAGAGTGAAAAGATGGACATCCTAAGGAGAGTGCCTGAGTGCAGATGCCCTGTTTGGACATATGTAGACAGCCACTGACTTTGTTTTGAGTTTAAGCTCTTCTGTCTTCTCCCTTGGCTCTTGCTTTCTGTCTGTAGTTGACACATGGAGGCAATCGATTTCGTGAAATCTAATCTCTACTGAGTACAGCCAACTCTTTCTCAGATTTCGCTTTCCCATATAAGAGCATCGACGATCAAAGATTGACTATGACAGCAAGGACCGCCCGCTGCCTTAGACTTCATCATAATATCAGAGCTCAGGAGAGGCCTCAGAACCTCTTCAAGATTGCTTGATGCTACACAAGGTATTTATTGATACAGAACGTAGCCTTGTTGGATACTAGACGCTGGCATCTAGCTACCAAATGCATAACTCTACTGGCGTTTATCTAGTATAAGAAACTCTCCGACGCCGGTTGACTTTGTGATCTATCTGAACATGGTTTAATATATGATATAATGAGAAAGAAGAAAGAATGCTGTCGGCCGTCATTGGACTTTTTGGTGACTATCTCACTCACGCAGTTCCTGATGTGAATTTCTTCATAGGTGGTACGAATCACTTGCCTTCTGGATACATAACAGGGTACTTAAACCAAAAAGCTTGCGTTCATCCCTCGCTTATGTCGCTTAAGAGGCGAAAATGGTTTGGAGCCGCTTCCCGAGTTGAAGGCACTTCCCGCGGCTGACTTTAGTTTCCTGGCCCGGCCAGGTTGTGCCTCTGTGGGCTGGGCTACCTCACCGGTTTCATCTTCTTCTATTATGGTATTAGCCTTGTTTATCAGCTTTCTCCTCCTCTTCTTTTGCTCAAGGTCTACGCCACGGTCAGTAGTGGTAGTAGACTCATGAAGCTTGATTCGTTTGTGGAGAGATGTTTCTTTAGAGTCGGCTGCTTTCGATGTTCCTTCGCCCTTTGTTTCTTCGGGTTTTTCGTCTCCCGTGTCCTGACTGGGAGCTGCGGGCTTGGCTGTGGGTACTTCGACTGATGTTGCTTCTGTTGCCTTTGGCTGGGATTGCGTTTCAGAAGGCTTGGATCCCAATTTTTCCCGAGGTCTTAAAGGCGTAGAAGCTACCAGTCCTGTAGCCGGTGCTGCCTTGGATCGAGCCTCAGTTTTCTTTGTTGCCCGGAGTGGTGATGGGTCGTCACCCTCTTGTAAAAGTATGTCGTCAAATGTTAAACTGGGGCGCCCAGTAGTTCCACCAGTACCCTTTATCTTATTGAGTAGTGGTGTGATTGAAAATGTTGATTTTTCTCCAATCTTCGCTTGCTCTGTTGTACGCTTCCTGGTCACTCTCTTGCGGGGCATCTTCTCTTTTTCAACAGGTGGAGATTGGTCTTTATCATGAGATTTTGTTGTGACATCTTGGGTAGAATCAAGACCATCGCCTGATCTATCTTTCAAGCCAGAATGTGAAGCCAGCCGTAGCTCTCGTAGCTCTGTTTGTGCGTCTTTCAATTTCTTCTCTAGTGTCGATATTTTTCCCTCCAGCTTATTGTTTTGGCGCTCGGATTCGTAAAGTTGCTTCTGATGGTTCAATTTCATCCTTTCGCGATGCCGTTCTTCCTCCGTTAGTCGTTCGGTTGATTTATCTAGCATCGATTGCAGCCTAACCACTTCTTCCTTTGTGTCGTCTGAGTTGTTCGAGTTTGACTGTGCTTTACTCGCAGGCTCTTGTGTCAACTGTTCTTGCTGATGCGGTTTCGATTCCGATTTCTCGTCATCCGCCACCCCTAGCCGCAGAAGCTTTACTTCTGATCGCAATTCTCGAAGCTCTGTTGTAAGTGCATCATTCTCTTCTGCAGTCGTGCTGGAGCTTTCTGTAGTCACTGCACTCGGTTCTGTCCTCGTCTTTGACCTCTTAGTAGATGTATTGTGGTATTTCTTGGAGTTGGAAATAACCTACGGCCTCAATTGGATTCTCCTTCATCTGCTCATCTTCGGATGTATTCTGCGATTTGACCTCGTCAAGCTTGACGCGTAGTCTATCGTTCCTCCTTGACAGAATTTTTATTTCGTCATCCTTGGCGGCGCATCTATCCTGCAGCTGGGTGTTTTCATCTTGAAGCAGGAATATTCGAAGCTGTAACCGGCGAGATTCTTCGTCTCGGGTAATGAGGTCGGTTTCGTGACGGCTTTTTTGATATTGGAGATCAAGCTCATGGAGACGCGTCGTCCGCTAGATGCATAACATAAGCACAATGTCAAAGACAAGATAGCGCTGGCTTAGAAGGGGATGGCTACCTCAATTGAGAGGTCACTCATGGCTGTCGTATCATCCAAGCGCTTATGGAACTGAGGCTATACGGGGAAAAAACGATGTTAATAGAGAAAAAAGCTACGGAGTAAATCTGTCGATTATTGCGTACTTCTAGATGGTATGGTGCTCGATGTTCTAGGTATTTGCCCAAGGCGTCTGACATAGAAAGTGTTGATAAGTCGATGTTGGACTAGAACTTTTAGCGCCTAGCGTGCTAACATGCGCTCGAGCGAGATCTGGGAGGTATTGAGTACTTAAAAGGCAGCTAGATTCTACGATCGATGCGCCAACTTCGGAGTAGCTTGACAGGCAGTTGAATCAACTTGGAAATGCTGCGCTAGCCCTTTGTAGTCAAGCCCCGCGCCATGCCTCGTAGCTCGAATTAGGTAATCGCGAAAACGAGAACACCTTGATGACAGCACAGGAACACCTGGCAGCTTAGTTGGCGGCTTGGGCTAGTTGTAGCAACATCAGCTGCGTCTATACGGACAGCTACAAACTACCGCGAAGATGCGTATTTTCCAATCAATTCTTCCTCTGTGCCTGCTGTTCGCTGGGGGCTTCGCGAAGAAAGACTCATACGATGAATTTCGTCAGCTATCCCAGCGCTCTTCGCCTTTGAAGCTGAATGATGCCACCTATTCTTCTTTAACAGCTGCTCCAAGAAATCATAGTGTGGCTGTCCTCCTCACGGCTTTGGAAACCAGGTTCGGCTGCCAGCTTTGCCAAGAATTTGCGCCTGAATGGGAGGTTCTCGGACGAAGTTGGACTCGAGGCGACAAAGCCGGCGAGTCGCGACTCATCTTTGGTACGCTGGATTTCGCTGATGGTCGAGAGACCTTTATCTCGGTACGTGGAGAGTATCTCGATCCAGACAAGAGTAATTGTTCCATGGGAAAGCTAATGCATCAATCCATCTAACAGCTTGGCCTCCAAACCGCCCCGGTGCTCCTCCTCTTCAACCCGACTATTGGACCCCATGCTGCTGCCTCTCCGGAGCCTGTTCGATACGATTTCACGGCAGGGTAAGTCATGATGCGAATCTCTCCGTTATTAGTAGTGCATTCGATATTGACCAATTCCAGGCCTTCCGCAGCTGAGCAAGTTCATTCCTGGATCTCTCGGCAGCTTCCCAATAGACCACACCCACCTGTGCAACGACCCTTCAACTGGCTTCGATGGGCCTCCACCGTGACCATTGTCCTCGGCGTCGGCACTGCGTTGGCCAGTGCGTCTGCTTATGTGCTGCCTGTCATTCAAAACCGCAACATTTGGGCTTCCATCAGCCTGATTGCCATTCTCCTCTTTATTAGTGGTCATATGTTCAACCACATTCGGAAAGTTCCATACATTGTTGGAGATGGCCATGGCGGCGTCAGCTATATCGCAGGAGGCTTCCAGAACCAGCTTGGATTGGAAACCCAGATCGTGGCTGCTATATGTAAGACAAAGTTCTTTCACGCCAATAAATGAAACTAACGCATTTGACAGACGGTGTCCTCTCATTCTGTGCCATTACCTTGGCTGTCAAGGTTCCTCGCATGGCCGATGCCAAAACTCAGCAGGTCGCGGTTGTCGTTTGGAGCGTTATACTATTCCTGGTATACAGCTTTCTCCTAAGCGTCTTCCGCGTCAAGAACTCTGGCTACCCATTCTCCTTGCCTCCTTTCATGTAAGTGGGGTGTAACAAGACATAGCAAGGCGAAAATTTATACGATTAGCTAGGGCCTAATTGATAAATTGCTGCGCTTGCTGTGCAGATGCCAATGTCTGAGAGGATGGATCGTCGATATCATGGCAACTACTAGTTAGTAGATGAGGGCGATGCATTGGGTATAGCTACTGGCAGTATAAGCTACGATGGACAATCGCAATCTAGCTCTACTGATGTAGTGGAAGTAGTCTATGGCCGGTGTCGTTGTAAATATAAACAAGTTGAGATGAGGTCTTTCTCGTCGAGACGCCGCAATCGTAAAGAGAAACAAAAAACTTTGTCCAGCAATACCAACCAATATGCGAGTGCGATCGACCCGTGGGTCCAAATGCATGTCGCATCTGCTTCACATGCAACTTGATCGCTGTCCAGTTGGCGCATTGTCACGTAAACAGTTTAGCGCCATATCATCGCATGCAGCTCTCAGCGAAGCGCTCTGTCGTACTTCAATGTTGCAAACTGCCAACTAAGCTTGACCTAACTGATACTAGCGGGAATTTAGCGGCAGTTCCATAGTGGGGTGGCTGAGTCAGCGGAGCATACCCTAATTGCCTCGACTGACCGCTCTGCCACTAGTCCAACTGCTGGCCAATCAGAGCACCAATCGAGATCGAAAGCCCTGAAATTTCTGGTTGGAAAGTTCGGCTGTATTCCCAGACATTTTCGACTTCGACTTTCAAGCCCATCATCAAGCTTTTCAGCACCAGTCGTCGCCATGGGTACGTGAAAGAACTGATATGCATAGCCTGCGTATGCGAGTGGTGATGATACCTTGTGTATCGTCTCTGCGATCTGGATGCTCTCTTCCGTGAAGATGAGCAGCCACATTTGAGCATGAACCATCTGGCTGATACGGTTTCCATTTTCCAGGTATCGATCTCGACCGCCACCACGTCAAGGGCACTCACCGCAAGGCCCCCAAGAGCGACAATGTCTACTTGAAGCTCTTGGTCAAGCTTTACCGCTTCCTGGCCCGTAAGTTCATATCTTTCTTCGAAAAAAGAAAAAAAAAATGAAATTGGCGATTTCGCGGTGTTTGGGTTGAACGACTAACAAATGTGCCCTAGGCCGAACCGATGCCGCCTTTAACAAGGTTATCCTTCGACGACTCTTCATGTCCAAGATCAACCGCCCTCCCGTTTCTCTGTCCCGAATTGTTTCAAACATCAACAAGGAGGGCGAGAAGCGCACCGTCGTCATTGTCGGCACCGTCACCGATGACAACAGACTTCTGTCTTTCCCCAAGGCCACCATCGCCGCTCTGCGATTCACCGCCACCGCTCGTGCCCGAATTGCCGCTGCCGGTGGTGAGGCCATCACCCTGGATCAGCTCGCTCTCCGTGCTCCTACCGGAAGCAACACCCTGATCCTCCGTGGACCCAAGAACAGCCGTGAGGCCGTCAAGCACTTCGGCATGGGCCCACACAAGCACAAGGTTAGTTACGAAAAGATCCCACGGTGGCCCAGTGATGCTAATCCATGTTACAGAAACCCTTCGTCCAGTCCAAGGGACGCAAGTTCGAACGCGCTCGTGGTCGCAGACGCTCACGTGGTTTCAAGGTCTAAATTATGCTGGGAAAATTGGGCGAGCATCGGGATGGAGTTTTTATCTCCAATTTCGTTTTATTTATGGGACCTAAAGGGATGGCGTGACTTGATATCATTCAAAGTTAAAAAATTTCGTGCCTACAAATGGCCAATTGACGACCAGCTTGACCAATCTTTCGTAGCACTAAACGTGATGATTAAATGCGCCCTTGTTAATTGTGATCATCTATGCTAACAGTTGCATTAGATTTCCTTCGTAGTGCGACGAAGAACGCCTCTCTGCTTTCCTGTTACAGGTAGATCAGTAGGTGGTTGGTAATAGTGACCTCATGACATATATTGTCGAAACTTACTGATCTTGAAGATTCTGGCTTCTCTCTGTGCACCTCTGCGAAAAGTAGCCTGAGTTGTTTCTCCAGTTCTTTATCCCTTGCTCCCATATAGAATTTGCATACAAGATGACCGCCAGGTTTGAGTGTGTCGCTGGCGAACTGCAGCGCAGCTTCGCAAAGGTCCTAGTAGCCATTATGGTCACCTTTTATCCTTGCCAGACTAAAGCTAGGGTTTTATCCTTACCATGCTGCCAGCATGATCTCGAGACGCAATTCCACTCGTATTCATGAGCCTGTCATAAGGGTTACTCAAAGTCTTGGAACTAAATCCAGAAGTTTGTTCCCATGGTGCTGACATATCACTTAACACAATCTGTATCGATGTTAGCATGACCAGAATCTCAGTGTTGATTGTAGCGGGTGCTATCTGACGAACATCCACAAGATTTTTCGACGTCGACTTTGTTGGCATGCTACCGGAAGGTGATTTAGAGCCCTCTGTTGAGTGTCTCTCCAAGTCAATGTAGCTTGGCTGTTCTATAAGAGTGCGGTCTGAATTCAAGTCATCCTCGCCATTATTATCAAATTTTGCTGCCCTGGACAGTCGATCATGGTGTGCTTGAGCTATAAACTCTTTCAAAAGTTGTTGGACTACGGGAGACAGAAAATCTCCCTGGAATGTTGCGACGCCTTTGGGAGGTTGAGCCGGTATGAGGTCGATACCGATGACTTGACCGTGAGGCTTAGTGCGCTCAACAGCAACCTACTCAGGCATATGAATATCCAAAGTCTAAGAAGCTTTGCTGAATGCCAGTATGGATACAACGTACTTGAGACCAGCTGCCCGGCGCATATCCCTGGTGAAAAGGTTAGACCCTTAGAGATGTGCCGTCTATACCAGGATTTGATTTAGGTATGCTTGGGCTAACTTACCAGATCAACTACAGTTTGGTTCTTTTTGAAGAGCTTGTATTTTGCGTCTATCTTTGGAGGAGTTATTATCACGAAAAGGTCTTAAGTAGCTAACGATGGGCGAATCTTGCCTCCAACAACTTAAATGCTGCCCTGCTTTTTAGTCCTTGGACTTTGGCATGACGGACAAAATGGTCGCGGCCTTGGCGTTGCTTCCATTGAGTTCCAGAGGAAGCAAGCCTCGTCAGTCTGGGAACGTTGAAGAGACAATTAGGACGCGGCACAAAGGCCGAGTGCGGCGCTGATTGTAGAAGGCTTCGTGTCCAGCCTGTCCATTGATGTGACATGATTCCATTTGTGGAAGTGTGAAAAGGTAGCTATCAAAGAGCTTTGAGTGGAGGCCATCTAGTAGTAGAGGAAAGTTGGTGGAGCTCTACTGGGACACCCTCAATACAAAGAGGAATTGCAATCACTTATAATGGACATTTGACTGTGAAATCAATTAATGATTATTGATCTTTACATAATATTCTGTTCAAAAGCTATAAATATATTCTCCAATATATTAAGTATAATAAAGTCAGTTACCTTATGAATTCATTGTAAAATTTTGCCTAGAGGTCCCCACCTCATAATGGCCTAGCTTAAAACAACCTCTCAAGCAAGGCTACCAATCAGCGCAGCGGGTGGCCACTACTACCCAACTTTGTGGAACAACCGTGCTCTTGCTCGTTGAGCAGCCAAATTCACCTTCACTTGCGGCTCGCCGTCCGTCTACCATCTCATTTGATAGCCGCCATCCTTTTCTCCGAGCGAATTCTCTGTCGGACGAACCCATCACACCGAGCGACCTGTTTCCGATTACGAATTTAATATACTCTACTGGCTGATAGGATGGCTGTCGTAAGTGCACATGTCCTCTTGCTGGCCCTTCGTCAACCCTGGCTCTCGTGGCAGTTTGGGGAGCTGCCCGTTCGCGATGTCTCCTTGTTTGTACACTACAGAAGCATCCGGCCTTGCCTTCTTCTTCATTGCCATTTGTTTTATCTGCTCGCAGGCCCTGCAATCTTGGCATTGGGGGTTCGAGGCGTATTCTGGTCTTGACCACCGCTTGACCCCTCCTCTGATGCCTGCTGGGTTCCGCAGCCGGATTCCATCTGTGACGTGCGGTTTAGCTAACGAGTGCAGCCCCGAGCATATGCCCCTGGCTACATACAAAATGGTGCAACGAGCCTCCCATCGCCTGGCGCAGCGCCCCTCCTGCCCAACCAAGGCCGTATCATCCAGACGGGACCCATACGGATTCTTTGCGTTGCTGACGTTCGAGGTATGCTGCGAGCATCTCAGCTGTCCGCGGCACGTGCTAACAACCCACACAGGAAACCTGCGATCGCTCAACGAACTTGCAAAACAGGCCCGGGCTGACCACATCATCCACACTGGCGACTTTGGATTCTACGACCATACGTCCCTGGAACGAATTGTGGAGAAGACGCTGAAGCATGTGGCACAGTATTCGCCCCTGATTTCTGAACCGGTCAAGAAGGCTATTCAGCAGGGCGGACCTGGCCCCGTGAAATCCAGATTCTCTCCGAGCGAGCTCCCCCTCTCCGAACTTCCTCTGCTCCTTAATGGAGAGCTGAAACTGGATGTGCCAGTATACACCGTCTGGGGCGCCTGTGAAGATGTCCGCGTTCTTGAAAAGTTCAGATCATCCGAGTACAAAGTCCACAACCTTCACATCATCGACGAAGCTCGTTCCATGTTACTCGAAGTTGGTGGTGTAAAACTGAGACTCCTGGGTCTAGGTGGCGCTGTGGTAATGCACAAACTGTTTGATAACGGAGAGGGCCGTACCACCATAGCGGGAGGACAGGGTACGATGTGGACAACTCTATTACAAATGGGAGAGCTAGTTGACACTGCTCATCGTGTCTATGATCCCACTGAGACTCGAGTCTTTATCACGCACGCCTCTCCGGCTCGCGAGGGTATATTGAACCAGCTCTCTGTTACCTTGAAAGCCGACTTTTCCATCTCAGCCGGACTCCACTTCAGATATGGAAGTTCCTACAACGAATTCAGTGTCAACCCTACGCTAGATCATTACCGTGGCAAGCTTGCTGCCTCAAAGGCTTCCTTCAATGACGTCTGGGAAACTGTCAGGGGAGAAGTTGAACCTGCCATCCAGCAGAATGAGGCGCAACAAAATCTTCTGAAGAACGCTCTGCAAATTGTGGAAAAGATGCCCTCGACGGCTGCTGGCGGAAATCCTTTTGGGGGCCCAGTGGCGGGCTCGGGTGGTCTTGGTGCAGTTGACGAAAGTGCTTTTAAGAATATGTGGAATTTTAACCTTGCTGACGCTGCTTTTGGCTATTTGGTACTGGAAATCCAAGATGGAAGAATTGGAACTGAGATGCGCGCCCAGGGATTTAATTTCTCCCACCGAGGAGCTAAACAGCAGTCGTCTGCGGCTCCCCCGTCGGGAACTGCCGCGGCTGCCGCCATTCCTCCTCCAAGCGCAGCCTCTTCAGCTACTCCTACTGCACCCCCGGCTGCCAAACAATCTCCACCAACTCAACAGCCAAAGGCTACCCCAGCTGCCCCTATTCCCACGATACCGAGCCGATCAACCCCACAGCCCACCGCAGGCAACGCCGCCGCTAACAGAGAGGCGGAGAAGACAGCCGCTCCGACAAATGGATCGGCAAATGTCCCTGAACCGGCCTCCTCGCCAGCCCCAAAGACCTCGGCATCTGATATCATTGGTCTGTTTATCATGAATGTCAACACGGAAGATCAGTGCCGCGATCTCTTTGATGAGGTTGACAAGTCTAAAATTCTCAAGATTGAGAAATGGGGTGGCTCAAACAAGGTTGTTCAATTCAAAACACTTGAAGACCGCGATGGGGCTATGGGAAGGCTGCCAGAAGCGGTCAAGACACGAACTCAGGAAGACCGATCAAAGCCGCTTGTCAAGATCTTTCATCATCGAGAAAGCAAGCCATTCAACACCCGCGGCAATGCTGGAACTTGGGGAGGCAGCGGACGAGGCGGATCTACCACCAGCGGTTATCGCAGCGCTGGCGGGACGAGCGACTCGGAAAGCAACCGACGAGGTGGCCGTGGGGGTCGAGGAGCTCGAGGTGGTGAGCGAGGACGTGGTTCCCGCGGACGAGGAGGCATAAAGGGAGATGCTGGTGTATCTCCCGCAGCAGCACCTTCTACCCCTAGTGCTGATTAAACTCAGCCATCAAACATCAAACATCATGTTCTCTGATTATCTTAAGCCACTGTAATGGCATTCTTCTTGTTTTATTTCGGGCGCGCACAGCCTTGAGAACTCTATCTCATTCCGCGTGGTTTTCCTTTTGGGGCAAACTGGCGTTAGGCTCTGGAAGGTTTGAGAGCAAGGTCCAGAAAATTTCATGTGTACATACGTATTTCATGAGCTTCCAGGAGGTTTCGGTGTCGGCTTGAGAGTATTATTAGCCTTCGTCTTTCATTGGTTCCTCGATTAGTTCGGTTACAGAAAAAAAAATGCAACAGCTTTTGATTAAAGTGCCAGCTATTTATATATAGGTAGATGGTGGCCATACTGGTGTCACGCCATGTGAAACAAAGAGTGAATTGTATTGATGAAAGCGAGTCATTGATTGTAATATCATTTGATTTCTAATTAAAGTAACCCTTGTAGGCGTCTGTACTAAATACTATACAAACTAGACATATAAGTCTAAGAGTCTTCACAGGGGTTTGATGCCTTTATGGATAGCCGCGACGCCACCAGTCAGATCCTCATAGCCTTTTCCCACAATGGCAAACCCTGCGCCAGCAATCATGTCTCGGAATTCCTCTTGGGATGGGAACCGTTCAATGCTCTCAACGAGATATTGATAGCTGTCACGGTCTCCTGCAACCAGCTGGCCAATCAATGGGATCGCGCTGAAGGACCACTGCTTGTAAATTGCGTTGAAGATGGGATACTTGTCCACTTTGGAAAACTCCATACAAGCAAAGATGCCGCCAGGTTTGAGGACTCGATATGCCTCTCTCAGGGCTGCGGGCATATTAGAGAAGTTGCGTATGCCAAAGGCAACTGTGTATAGGTCAAGAGAATTGTCCTTGAGTGATGATGGCAGAACTTCAGCGTTTGCCTCTAAGAAGGAAAGGGAAGACTGGTGAGAGGCTGGAAGAGATAGGGAGCGCTGTTTGCCAACGCTGAGCATTGCTGGGTTGATGTCTGATATCGTAACGTGCACATTTGGGTTGCCGTTGTTGGCATGGGCGTGCTGCAGCATGCGAAAGGCGATATCGCCAGTTCCTCCGGCGACATCAAGGATGCGCTGTGGCATGCCTGTAGGGTTTGTGGCCCCTGGGTTCAGCGAGGAAACGAAATGATCTCTAAAAGCGTCGTTAGCTACTGATCTGGTGATGTGTTCCAGGAACGTATTGAAGGATTTTTTTTTTAAAAAAAAAAAACTCACTTCCACAGACGGTGAACACCCATCGACATCAAGTCGTTCATCTTATCGTATGATTCTGCCACGCTGGTGAAGACTTCGGCAACTCGCTCCTGCTTCACAGACTCGGTAACCGTCTCATATCCAAAGTGAGTGGAGCGGTCTGCGGTAGGGGTTGATTTTGATTCACGAAGCTGGCGGCTGGTAGAGAAGAAGTGAGCTGTGCGAGAAATGCATGAAGCAGGCCGGAATAGCCTGGCACGGCTTCTCACCACTGACGAAGCAGACATGTGTAATTTTTTTCTGTTGGCCTTTTGGAAAAGAACGTTGGCAGTAATTAACTGACTGCCTTAATGACAATGCGGTTAAAGTGTAGAGACGGATCCAGAGTGTGTTTTCTTGCTTGTCTCTCTGAAACAAGAATTTATATGAATATCCGGTTGATGGGTTAAATTTCTCTTTCGGCAAGCGGCAGATACGGCGGCTTATCTTGCCACTGGAACAAAGTAATTCTCCGCCAATTGCCAATGGAAAGATCGTAAACGAAGGAAGCTGAAAATAATTTGAGAAATTGAAGTCAGCTGCAGGGCAACAAGACTCGGCTCTATAGACTTTCTGCTCCTTCAACGTCCTGAAGGCTAGATTGAGGCTGCGCTTCTGGACGGCGATACGCGAGAAGTGCCTGGATAAATTTGTGGATACTTTGCTGGAAGAACCAGCCAATCAGCGCGATGACACCAAAGATGCTGAGAATGAGTATCACCAGATTAGCTGCCGGAGGGGCCATTTCAGACGATGTGGAATAAGTGTTTGTAGAAAATTGATTGGATTTATAGGAAGAACAAGGTTGAATTGGAAGGTTCGTTAATTCATGCCTGTCGAGTTTGTTCTTCGCCGTCAACCGAATCTGTCAGGCCTGCTGCCACCTGGCCGCCACTCAGCCATCGTATCGTGCGATTATAGGGCTTCCTTTAGTACAGGAGGCAGAATATATAACATGCACAATGCAATTGAACAAATACTATAAAGAGATGATGATGAGAGATGAAAGAATAAGGACTGAAGAATGATTCAAGATCATTGGCTGAGACTATCCTTGTTGAGGCAGCTTTCGGTAATGTGGTACGTACTGTGTGACCAGGCAATTGGGCAGTCGCATTACCCCTTACACCATGAACCGCCTTTCCAACGTTTATTATCAGCATTACCTCCCAATTGTTCAAAGGCGTCAATTACAATTGATTTTATTTGATGCGATTTGATTTCATCAGCACTCTGCAAATCGGTACTACTAGCAGCAGCATCTTCCCCAGGGCCAGGGCGTGCTGCGGCTTAGTGGTGTTAGCGCTGGCGGATTCTGTCGGCTCAATTGCGACCGCTCTCTATCGGCATCCTGGCTCCTTGTCCCGAGATCAAGCTGCCTTCCCCGGATTTCCCATCTTAAAAGTGATAGTGCCTGCTGCATCTCGACGTGAGCCAAACAATCAGCATTTCTGCAAAAGCCTCAACCCCATTGTCTACTTTCAACTGTGACTCAGATGAGCTCTCGCGTCATTCCAAGGGCCTCCATACGGAGGCTGGCAGCCAGCACGAAGCCATGCGTCTCTGTCATCTCCAAGTCCATTCGGAGTGCTGGGAGCCTTTCTCAGCGGCCCAATTCTAATTTCGTCTCATTTCCAGGAGCCTTGAAGAGCTCTTTCACCAGTTCTCTCAAATTTGAGACTCCCGATTCATACACAGCCCTTCAGACCTATCGAGTCGTGGATCAGGATGGCCAGATAGTCGACCCCTCCTTCAGCCCTGACATTTCCGATGAGACAGTCATTAAGCTCTACAAGGACATGTTGTTCATCTCCATCATGGATCTCATCATGTTCGATGCCCAGAGACAAGGTCGTTTGAGCTTTTATATGGTCAGCGCAGGCGAGGAAGCCGTGAGCGTGGGAAGCTCTAGCGTACTAGACAAAGAAGATGTCGTTTTCTGCCAGTATCGAGAGCAGGGCTTTTTCAAGGAGAGGGGTTTTACCACTGAGCAATTCATGTCACAACTGTTCGCCAATAAGAAAGACTCTGGTCGGGGGAGAAACATGCCGGTTCACTACGGATCTAAGGAATTGAATATCGTGAGTAACCAACCTTGAGCGCGCAATGTCGAAACCTATTGGCTAACGCTCGCGGCAAAAGCACACCGTGTCTTCACCATTAGCAACACAGCTTCCGCAGGCCTCGGGAGCAGCATATGCGTTAAAGTTACAGAAGCTTCAAGATCCCAGCTCAAAGCCGCGAGTAGCGGTAGTATTTTTCGGTGAGGGAGCTGCCAGTGAGGGCGATTTCCATGCAGCGCTGAATATTGCCGCCACGCGCTCATGTCCCATCGTTTTCATCTGCCGTAACAACGGGTTTGCCATCTCCACACCCACTCTTGACCAATACCGAGGAGATGGCATTGCAAGCAGAGGAATTGGATACGGTATTGACACAATCCGAGTGGATGGAAATGACATCTGGGCCGTCAGAGAGGCCACAAAGAAGGCGCGAGCAATGGCTCTTGAGGGCGGTGGCAAGCCAGTTCTCATCGAAGCCATGACCTATCGTGTCTCTCATCACAGCACTTCCGACGACTCCTTTGCATACCGAGCTCGCGTTGAAGTTGAGGATTGGAAGCGACGAGATAACCCCCTAACTCGGCTGAGGAAATGGATGGAGGCTAAGGGATGCTGGGATGAGACGAAGGAGAAGGATGCCAGAACCGACCTGAGAAAGGAGATCTTGAAGGCTTTTGGCGAAGCAGAGAGGGAAAAGAAGCCACCGATTGCCACTATGTTCGAGGACATTTATGAGGAGCTGACGGAGGACCTCAAGGAGCAAAAGGAGCAACTAAGGACAATGCTAGAAAAGTATCCAGAAGAGTATGAGGTTGGATCTTTCGATGGAGGTATAGACAGCCTGAAGGCTAAATAAGGCAACAAATTGGTAATAGACATCAATTCTCAAGTATACCTCGAATTATTCCATCCGTTGCGCTATCTCATTCGCTGGCTGTAATGAGATTGTGTTGTTAGCTACCTAACCAACGGAGGCAGTACCGTCTAATTAGATGTAAAACAAAGTACATTTCAATAAAGACTTACACTTGTTTTTGTGTAAATACCGTGTTAACGAATAGATGGCAATATCTTTATAGGCGAAGTACAACCGCACTCGCATGAAATTTGGCCATTTCTATGCCCAGATGTGAGATGACGAGAACTGACTCTAAATAAATTACTCAGCCGCCAGACCTCTTGATTCGGCATAGCGCCACCAGCTCCAGTGCCTGGTACCTGTAAGCTAGTACGAAACGGCACTAGATCCGCCTCTGGAGTTCCGAGCGTCCTAAGCTCTCCACCAATTGTCACTTGTTGACATTTCTGTATCTCTTCCTCCCAGCTCTACCATCATGTCGTCCAAGAGGCACTCCGTCCTCCCGGCCGTTGACCGCAGCGGTCCGAAACCGCCTGTCAACTTCTCTACGTCGCTTACCATTTCCGATAATGCCGTTCTCCAGGGCACACACTCGATCACGATGCAGGCAGAGACGGTAGTGCACCCCCGATCGCGCATCGAGTCAAGCGTTGGCAGCGTTCTTGTTGGGCGACGATGTATCATCCAGGAACGCGTGCACCTCGGAGCTGCTTCGGGAAATATAGATAAGGGCACAGGTGGTGTCAGCCTTGGGGACTACGTGCTCATCGAAGCGGGCTCAGTTATCGAGGCTGGAGGCACGGAAATCGGCGAGGGCAGCATCATTCAAGTGGGAAGCAAAATCGGAAGCGGTGCGAAGATTGGCAAAGTAAGGGCTGAGAGTTACTTGTTTCTTACACGGAGAAGCTAATACAGGAGAAATAGAACTGCACGATATCACACTTATCTATTATTGCTAATGGCGATGTGCTACCTGACAACACGGTCGTCTATTCAAATGGTACATGGCGAACCGATAAACGCGGAACCCCAGAGCTTCGAAAGCTTAGCATCGTCAAACAGATTGCTATGCTCAGAAAGATGATCCCAAGTAACCCAGACAAATTCCGATAGACCATCCAATTCCACGCTAGATTAATGAGTCATGGCGTCTTCAAACAGCGCGCGTAGCTGGTCTTTTTCAGCTTGCAGTTCCGAGGCAAGGCCGGGGGCAAGCATCAGCACACGAGCTTGAGGAATAGTGCCTTCAACGAGTCCATCGATATGCTCGCTTCCGAAGCCCAGCGCCTTGAGGCCCTTTGGCTGATCGCCCAAGTCCTCAAGGAACTTGGTCAGTGCCTCGGCCAAGACTTCTCCAGCACTCTCCTTCTTTACGTTGGAGATGTCAACGCCAAACGCCTCGGCGGCGAGGAGATGCCTTTCCGGGTTGGAAGCACCAGTGAATCTAAAGACAGCAGGGGCAGAGACTGCTACTGAAACACCGTGGGGAATGAGAGGGTTTGGAATCTCATAACCAGCGTGCGTGTAGCCTGGATTCTGGCCAGAGATGGGATACGACATGCCTATAAAACAATCATTTCTTAGCAAATCACACGCATATAAATGATACACGGGGTTACATACCATGGCACAAATGAACTCCAGCGTTTCCAAAGCCAACCCCCGCCAGGGTCGCTGCCAAAAGCATCTCGCTCTGAGCTTCAAAATCCTCGGGGTCTTTTACAGAACGAGGGAGATACTTCACAGTGGCCTTGAGTGCGTGGAAGGAGAAGACATCCGAAATCGGATTGGCTCCCTGGTACGCTGGCCGCAAAATTGGGTTCGTTGGTCGCGGTGTTCGCTCGGTGTAGGGGATGGCTGTCCAGGACTCAAGGGAATGGCACAAGACGTCCAGACCAGAGGCAGCCTTGACAGCAGAAGGCATGGTGCGTGTGTTGAGTGGGTCACATATTCCCAGCGTTGGCTTGAGATTTCGGTGAGCGACACCAGTCTTTGCCTTTTTTGAGACGAGGTCGAAGATGGCTGTTCCCGTAGTTTCGCTGCCGGTACCCGCTGTAGTTGGGACTGCGATGAGCGGCTTAAGAGGCTTGTCAATTGGAAGCCCCCTTCCCAATGGCGCATTTACAAAGTCGAGGAAATCAGCATCCGGGTAGGAGGTGTACAGGTTCATCAGCTTGGCCGTGTCTATGACAGACCCTCCACCCACTGCAAGAAATGCGTCTGGCGCATAAGGCCTTGCCCATGCAATTGCCTCCTTGATACTATTTCACCCCCAAGACATGTTAGTAAAGTAAACAATGCGGCCAATAGAGATCAATAAAGGCTAAATAGCAGGGCACTTACGAGCTATCTTTTGGTTCTATCCTCACGTCGGAGAAGACTTTGAAGTTGACGCCTTCGCGAGTAAGGGCCTCTCGCACTTGTTTCATTGCTTCCAATTGGTCCACGGTCTTGTCAGTAACAACGCATACTCTTTGCGACCCAAGGTTCTTCAGGTCCATGCCAACTTCCTGGGTCACACCGGCGCCAAAGCGAATAGATGACGCTGCCATTTCAAAGGCATACTCCTTCAAATTGGCATTCGAAGGCGTGGCGTAGCGTCGACCTCCCAGGCTCTGTGAGAGCTTGGGCGGGGTACGCTGGTGATAGCCCGGGTTTGAGTGGCACGGACATGATGGAGGATGAGTATACTGAATTGTCCGGAGGAGACTCGAAGCCCGCTTGGCGGCCTGTAGTTGCGCTTAGTATATATATAAAGTCAAGCATCAATTGGCGAAACAAGCATACATTTGGCACAACTCTAACAGTAGCAGACATGATTCTTCGTTCTCTTTCGTATTCTCGGCAGTGATGATGATAACTTGAGAGTTTGCGGGGTTGAAGTTGAGTGCCGATGTGAAGGGACAGGTTAAATAGCAATAACCGCGGCTATTGCCTAGTAGCCAAGAGCTAGGCGCCGATATTCATCAACGTCGGCTACCAAGAGTTGGAGGAGGCACTTGCTTGACTCGAGTCACGAAAGTAGCGGGAGATGCCACACGGAGCAGCTAACGAGCAATCTGGTCTTAATATACATATTTCTACAAAGTTCCCTAGGTGCCCAATGAGGACCCAATTGAATTGACTGGGATCAATCTGACTATCCCGAACCCCCGATTTCGTGCTTACGAAGGATTCAGAGGAACAATGTTCTTCCTCGTGCAAAAGCTGACAGCTTTGCTGTGCATCAAGTAATGCAATAACGAGGTGGTGATAATGGAGATGCGCATATGGGGTAGCGGATCCTACCCCGAACGCGGGTAGACGCTTGCAAAGCGCACAGTTTAAGCACTTTAGGCTTGTTTTGGCGAAGTTCTTGCTCTGTGCCGTTTAAAGTTAGGAGTCCCATTTTTTAACAATCGCGGTACACGGGGCTTTGGGGGCACCGAGGTCCTTAAGTGTTCGACGGAGCCCTAGAACTTCCACAGCGACGTTTTAGAGATCTTCTTTCAACAATGATGGGTTCGTCTAATTTTAGCATTAAAAATTAGAATTTTCAGTTTTAATCAATTTTGGCTGCAGAAAGGGGTTTAGCGCCCAAAAATTGCTGCTTTAAATACTACTGGTTTGAAGACTCTTGGTTGCCCCGTACGGAGGATTTGTTATGCCATCGGCTCAGCCGGATGATCTCAGCAGGTGCTGTTGACATCTGAGGGAACAACGTCATCGCCCGTTAAGCAGGTTGCCCGACCTTGCTTGACCACCCTGCTTCCGTGATATATTAAAAAATGGCTCCCACGGCACCCAAGTGAGACAATGTTTATCAACAATTAACTTTTTCTTCCCTTTTGCTCTTTAGACTTGATCTGTATTTCTTTTACGCATCGCGATAGGTTGAACGATGCCGGGCATAGGTCAAGACAACACCGTTAGCCGGTCTTTGTCCGATACACCAAATGATGCCTCTGGGAGAACCGCCAGAGCCCTTCCGAACAGCCCTTTGGGGTCTGCACAGGGAACCGCCTCGCTACCGAATATTGTAACCTTTACGCATGCGGATAGCTTTGGAAGCAGAACAAGCCAGCGTGCACTTGGCCCAGAGTCCCCTCGAACAGCAGATGGGGGCCGGCGAAGCCTTTCATACGCCCTGCGACCGGAAGCAAATGTTTACTACGACTCGCGAGCGGCAACACGCGATGAATGGAAACGACGGGACCGAACGCTACAAGACTACTATGGAAACAATCCTCAGCTCTTGCCGCAGCTGCCTTTTACGTGGCATCATGGATGGAAGCGCTGGAGACTCTTTATTTTTGCGATTCTAGTATTCATCGATGGTTCTCTAGTACCCATCGTGCTGTACTATGCATTGAGATATGCTGGCCATGTTCAGGGCTGGATCATCTTCGCTGTGGTCACGAGTATTTGGGGCGGCCCAACATACGTCGAATTTGGCATCAGAACCTGGCGGCTCATGAAGAAGGAGAGGTTCTTCCGTCCACTGGGCACGAATAGCCGCTGGTGCTTCGATACACTGAACTGGGCATCGGTGCTTACCATCACCGCCGTTACGGCGCTCTTCATCGTGGGCAGCGCGCCGCATATAGTTTGGCTGAGAGTTCTCTGCATGCCAGCACCAGCCATTCTGTACTGCCTTGGCGGCGTCCTCGGCCTCATCACGCTATTCAACTATATGAACTGGCGTGCCCCGTTCCGCCTCAGTTCCACTGGGAAAGGCGAAAAGGTACGATGCAATGGCTCTTTCCTTTGCCTTTTTAGTACTCGGCGTCTTATGCTAACTATCTTTTTTTCTTCAAATAGGTCCTGCCGGGAGTGTACTATTTCATTGAAGATGTCGTTGCCGTCAACGCCGGAGCCGGTAGACCATACAGAGAAGCTTTTGCGGCCCGTTATAATGCCAGCCCCCGCTTCCGGCAAATGCTGTTCAAGCAATCTGTATTCTGGTCCGTGCCTGCGCTTCTGTTGGCTGGCGCCCTCACCGTTATTGCCGTCGTACATGAAGTTCCAGCAACTGTTGCGTACGGAGTATGCTGGGCCGTGCCATTCATATGGTGTGCGGTCTGGGGCTGGATTACAGTCATCTGGTGCAAGCGAGATATGGTCCGCGAGAGAGTGGAGTGGGAACAGAAATACCCTACTGAGAAACATGAGACTGCAACAAACAATATCCCTTTAGCGGCGGTTTAACTGTATTTACCAAGCTTGTTTATCTTTACACATGAAGTTTGTTTTCCTTTAGCGACTTTGCATCTCTTTGCCGCACCTAACCCATACATCATTGGCCGTGATTGCCGTGCTAATAATCATGGCCAGCGGGATCACTGCAGGATGAGTTTCAATCAAGCCAACAGCAGTGGCTGGAAGGAGAATATCCATGGTGGTTGCTACAAGCTTCAGTATCAGCGAAGTGACAGTCTCCTTGGATTCTGCCGCTCCGCTCTGCGCCGCCATTTGATTCCCAGATCCGTCGCCATTCTCGCTCAATGACCCATCTCCCTTCTGACGTTCACTCTTCTCACTTGAGATGTTCTCTTTGGAGCTGTGGTTGGATGATGCATGCGGGGTCGGCTGTTTGCCAAGACAGCGCAGCAGTGCGATACTAGAGCGGAACAGCGAGATGCATAAAGCGATGAGCCAAAAGACCTGAGCTTGATAATTCAGATTATTAGTCTGCTCTGCACCGAATATCTCCAGATGGTCAACTTCTAGCAGGTCGAGCAGGGTCACGGATTCGAGCATGCCATACAGCCCCAGGCATGTTTTGCCGAGCACATCGAGTAATGTGTCGAAGTCCAATACCCGGGACGAGTACAAGTCCCATCCCAGTTGAAATTGCTCAAGGAAGCGAAAAAGTCGCAGGAGACGCCTGGTTACGTTGATCTTGGCCCGCAGTTTCAGAAATGACGTTGACGGTGGGAACTTGGTTGACGTTAGAGGCAGCAATGCGGCTGCTGCAGAGAAGCGATATGTGGCGAAGAGAGAGGCTAAAGCCTGGACAAAGCGTAATGATCGCTCGATTCCGGCTTGGCAGGCGTCAGCATTTGTTTGGAGACCTGTTTATACGATTTCCTTCCCAATGTGCTGATTTTCCACGCTAAGTGGCCTGGGGATGCAACACACCATTATCTGTCCCGAAGGCAATAAATTGGCGCAGGAGTGCCATGTTCACGGCACTAATATTGACGCAGCAATTACGTGCGCTGCGACTAAGGCGAAAGCGAAGATGCCGTATCAAAAATAAAATGAAGAAAAAACTAATAAAAAAAAAGGCGATAGACTCTGATGAAGATACAGGCAGGGTAGGCGGCTACTCAGTGTTTGGGTGGTAATTGAGGAGGAGTACCGGTATAATGATGTGATGACGGGTTAATATATCTTAGTAGTATGGAATACAACTACAGTTCACTATTTAGGGGCTTCTGCAAGCTAAAAATGAGACTTCAACCCGTTTTTGTTCTCCATCTTGTCAGGCACCAAGTGAATAATATCCACACAGTTGGTTTGGTGTGCCGGCTTAGAGGCCTGCGTGCAAACCTAATCTTTTCCCAATACCACCACCTCGAAGTCTATTCCTCCATTCTCATTGGTCTACCTATCAAATGCTCCGGAGACAAAGATAGTTCCAAGTAATATCTGGAACAGCTAGGAGCGCTGTATTGTAAACCTAAAGTGGTGCTGTAAATGCTGCCAAGTACCTTCGATTCTTCTGCACGGTGCAGGGTAGCGACCAGCTAAAGCATGGCAGAAGCGAGGCCTGATGGACATCCACAGCTGCTGGCGCATCATCAACGTATGGCAAGTCCTTAGACTTTTGCCATGTTTTCACCGCTGGCCACTATTCGCCGCCAGTACTACAGCGTGCTACGATGGCCTCATATTCGAAAGAGCGTGTCTGTAGCGTGTGGCTCTGGAGGCTTTGTAGATATCGAGTCCGTGATTACAAAATCCTACTATGAATGCGACTTCAGCGCTAACGCCTACAGCAGTTTGTATAACGTTGACGAATTTTCACCTACAAAGTTCCTGGTTCTTCATTTGTCTCCATCACCGGGGAACGCCTACAGCGCAAAGCAGCTGCCGGAATTCTTGTATGATTGGCCTGTGGCAAGCATCAACTACCGATGGGAGACAGAACGTCGCGATCTCGCAATTCAAGATGCCGCCAGCGAAGAGCACGACTTTGCTGGCTCTTTAGATTGGCCTACGCCGATACATGATGTCGCTTTTGCTTACCAGTGGATAACTAGAGCTCTGATGCCTCCAAACAATGGCCGAGGAGGCATTTACGTCTATGGATCTCATCTCGGGGCTGGCATAGCCATGTCTCTCTCATTGACCGAGTCACGTCCAAATGAAAAGTTTTGCGTGCGTGGCATCGCGGCCTACAATGGCATCTACAACTGGACCATGTTTCTGCCAGGCCACAGAATCAACATGATTAGGTCCATGATGGACGTTGCAAGTCTTTCGCGGCGTACAAACGGCAACCTTCGACTTGATACCCTGCAACAAAAGTTGGTATCCCTGTTTCAAACGCCAGCCAGTCTCTTTGACCCCTTCGCAAGCCCAAGCCTCTTCTTCCACAACCCAGGGCTATCCATACCCGAATCATTTTACACATCTACACAGCTCGCCAGCATTATTCGCAATATGAAAGGGCAGGTGAGCGACGAGTCCAAGGGAAATGTCTTGCCCCGCAACTCGTATCTTAAGTTCCCTCCTAGAGACTCAACGATGAAGATACCTGAAACCATCCTCTTACATGACGCGCCGTCTGGACCACCAACACGACAACCAAGAACAAAAAAGGGACTCAAAGGCAGTAGCGACGGAGACCAGAGGAACACATTTAAGAATCAAACAGAAGAAATTGCTAGTTTAATGAGGCGCAGTTTGGCCAGGATTGAGCTTAAGGAGAAAGCGAGATGGGAAGAGGACGCGCATTATTTGGCAGAAGAGCCGAAACGTAGAATTCGGGTTGTCGAGGTAGGACCAGAAAGGGAGGACCTGGAGCTGAATGAGATCGGCCAGAAAGCTGTTTTGAATTGGTTGGATGAGAATCTTAGAACTATACACTTGAAATAACAATACTACGTAGCATAAGCCAAGTATTTGGCATAAATTACTCGGGCTGCTAACGTCAGTGAGCGCGCAATGCCGGTGTACCAAGCTTCGCGAAAATGCAGTTTCAAGCTAATGATCTTTATTGACTTTTATAACAGCGATATTGCGGAATGCAATTGGTGCTTGGCATAAGTACATAACATGCTTCTACCTTATCTCTTAAGATGGCACAAAGCACATGCAGCCAGCTCCGCGAGAGCTCCCTTTGCTTTTCTGCCCATGACCTAATGGATATTACCCATATTACCCCGGCGCTAAGCATGCCCCCAAAGTGCCCGGAACCTTGCCTAAACCAGGCGAATACGTACCGTTTCAGGCACCCGAACTGGCACCTGTGCCAAGCACTATATCTACCCACTTACCGCTACGCCCGTTGCTCTCCAGATCGTGACGCAATCATACACCTCTGAAGCATCGCAACCAGCTCGCCACTTTTCCGTCCAGACGACTGATTACTGTCGCTCAGCTTCACACCACCGACGCGCTGGAAAGCTCGTCTCAGCAAGCTTCTTGATAGCCGATCGGCTAGGTCGGCGCCATGCGTTCGGCTCTGCTGCAGTCTGGCCTTGCCGCCCTGCTCTTCGGGGCGAGCGTCTCTGCAGAATCACACACACCAAAGCACGAGCTGGGCCGATGCGCGTTTCGAGGGCAGTGCGGAAAGCAGAGCTTTTTCGGCAAGGAGCTCCCATGTGTCGACAACGGCCTCGCAGAAGACCCGGACGATGATCTTCGAAAGGAGCTTGTTGAGCTCTGCGGCTCCCAGTGGAGCGAGGGGCCTGTTTGCTGCAACCTGGATCAAGTAAGCCTTGAATTGTCGTGTAGGAAGCCGTTGATTTGATACTGATATCCATCTAAAGGTTAAAGCTTTGAAATCCGAAATGGGCACTCCGAGGACTCTCATTGGCTCCTGCCCTGCCTGCAAAGAGAACTTCTTCAATATGTTTTGTAAATTTACGTGTTCTCCTGATCAATCGACCTTTATAAATGTCACAGATGTCGCGAAAAAGGGCAACAAGCTGCTCGTCACTGAGCTTGACCAATTGATTTCGGAGGAATACGGCTCGGGGCTCTATGATAGCTGTAAAGAGGTCAAATTCGGAGGCGCAAACAGCAGAGCAATGGACTTGATCGGTGGCGGAGCCAAGAACTATCACGATATGCTC
The DNA here is from genome assembly GCF_001481775.2 of Trichoderma gamsii. Taxonomy (NCBI): domain Eukaryota; kingdom Fungi; phylum Ascomycota; class Sordariomycetes; order Hypocreales; family Hypocreaceae; genus Trichoderma; species Trichoderma gamsii. The sequence goes on along the minus strand of NW_020171407.1, from coordinate 56,711 downwards.
AAGTTTCTTGGCGACAAGAAGCCGCTTGTTGGTTCGCCCATCCAGATCAATTATCCGGAAAAGTACGACCAGCCTGGGATGGCGCCATTGCAAACGAAGCCCAAGAAATGCAATGATGAGGACCCGGCTTATAGATGTGTTTGTGTCGACTGCCCGGAAGTATGTCCTACATTGCCTGACGTAAAGGAAGCTGGGTCTTGCCGAGTGGGAAAGCTGCCCTGTCTCTCTTTTGCATCCATCTTTACATATGGTGTCTTGCTACTGGCACTTTTCGTTGCCGTCTTTGGCCACATCTTCTGGGCTAAATATCAGAAACGTCGTGTCGAAAGAACTCGGCTACTCCACGAGTCGTCGCACAGCGATGACGAAGACGAGGGCGGACCTATCCTTACCGATGCTATGCGCGACCAGCCAACTAAACGCTATTGGCTCAACGATAAATGCGACAAGGCTTTCCGCCAGCTAGGAAACATGTCTGCAAGGTTCCCCAGCCTCACCATAGGTGTTAGCTTGGTGGTTGTTGCTATCTTGAGTGCTGGCTGGTTCCGCTTCGATATAGAGCAAGATCCTGCTCGACTCTGGGTCAGCCCGACCTCGGAAGCTGCTCAAGAGAAGGCATACTTCGACTCCAATTTTGGCCCCTTTTTCCGAGCTGAAAAGATTTTCTTGGTCAACGACACCAAGTCATCTGGTCCTAGCCCCGTTCTTAGCTATGAGACGTTGAAGTGGTGGGCGGATGTCGAAAAGAGCGTTGAAGCCCTTCAGGGCTCCGTGTATAGCAGTACACTTGACGATGTTTGTTTCAAGCCTACCGGCGATGCTTGCGTTATACAATCCGTTACGCAGTATTGGTACTCAAAAGGTGGCATTGACTCCAAGTATTGGAAGGACGACCTTCGCAGCTGCGCAAAATCGCCTGTAGACTGCCGACCTGCATTTGGACAGCCTATTGAGCCCACTATGATCCTTGGTGGCTACGATGACGATGTCGTTGACTCTCAGGCAATGACAGTCACATGGGTCGTCAACAATGCTGCTGAGAACTCTGATACGCTTCTTCGCGCTATTGACTGGGAGAATGCACTCCGCGATCGACTCCTCCAAGCCCAGGAGGAGGCTAAAAGCCGAGGGCTCCGATTATCATTCACAACGGAAATCAGCTTGGAACAGGAGCTCAACAAGTCTACAAATACGGATGCCAAGATTGTCGTCGTGAGCTACATTGTCATGTTCATTTATGCATGCTTGGCGCTCGGCACGCCTTTGAAGCACCTGTTTGGAAATCCGGCCCTGTTGTTGGTTGAATCAAAGGTCACTTTGGGCCTTGCTGGCATTGTGATTGTCCTTATGTCTATTTCTGCTTCCATTGGCTTCTTTTCGTGGGTTGGCTTGAAGGCCACACTCATTATTGTCGAAGTAATTCCGTTTATCGTCTTGGCTGTCGGCGTTGACAACATCTTTCTCATTGTTCACGAGCTGGAAAGAGTCAACATTAATTTCCCTGACCAGATGGTGGAAGAGAGAGTGTCTCGAGCCCTGGGCCGTATGGGACCTTCTATCCTTTTCTCCGCCTTGACCGAAACGTTTGCGTTTGCTCTCGGCTCTGCGGTTGGCATGCCTGCTGTCCGAAACTTTGCCGCTTATGCCGCCGGCGCGGTTCTTATCAATGCTGTTCTTCAAATGACCATGTTTGTATCTTTCTTGGCCTTGAACCAGATGAGGGTAGAAGATCACCGATGCGAACTTTGGCCGTGGTGGCAGGTCAAGAAAGCTAGGATCAATCTCAATGGCACCAACGGCTATCCATCAACCGGTAGAGCGTCTGATGCCGATGAAGAAAGCTACCTGCAAATATTCATTCGAAACACTTATGCTCCCAGCCTCTTACGCAAGCAGACCAAGGTCGCCGTTGTTGCTGTCTTCCTCGGTCTTCTAGCGGCTGCCATTGCTTTGCTGCCAGGTATCCAGCTCGGACTGGATCAGCGTGTGGCTATTCCTGATGGATCTTATCTGATTCCATATTTCAACGACCTCTATGACTACCTTGAAATTGGGCCTCCGGTTTATTTTGTTACCCGTGGAGTCGACGCGTCCCAACGCCAAGAACAGCAAGCGATGTGCTCAAGGTTCACCACTTGCCAGCCATTCTCGTTGACAAATACTTTGGAGCTCGAAAGGCAGCGATCTGACATTTCGTACATCATGTCGCCGGCAGCAAGTTGGATTGATGACTACTTCCTCTGGCTGAACCCTATCTATGATCAATGCTGCATTGAACACGGTTCGACTTGCTTTGCAGACCGCCAGCCGGCGTGGAATACTTCACTCTACGGAATGCCTGAGGACGGCGAGTTTATTCATTATCTTCAAAAATTCCTCGCAGCGAAGACAGATGACGTGTGCCCATTGGGTGGTCAAGCTTCCTATGGAGACGCAGTAGTCTTGGACAGCGAAGCGGCACATGTTAAAGCCAGTCATTTCAGAACCGCTCATACTCGCCTTCGCAGCCAGGAAGACTTTATCAAGGCCTACTCTTCAGCACGCCGCATCGCCTCAGACATTACAAAAGCAACTGGAGCAGACGTTTTCCCCTACAGCGTTTTCTATATCTTCTTTGATCAATACCTCAGCATCATCCCGCTGACAGGAGGCCTTCTGGGTGCTGCCGTTGGCGTTATCTTCGTCATTGCGTCGTTCCTGCTGGGTTCCGTACGGACATCAGCTATTGTGACCTTAACAGTCATAATGAGTGTTGTGGATATCATGGGCGCAATGGTGGTGTTCAACGTCTCCTTGAATGCCGTTTCCCTAGTGAATCTCATTATCTGCGTTGGAATTTCGGTGGAGTTTTGTGCGCACATTGCCCGAGCCTTCATGTTCCCCTCACGGACGGTCATGGAGAACAGCTTTAATGTTAATGGACGAGATGCCCGTGCTTGGACAGCATTGGTAAACGTTGGTGGATCGGTATTCTCGGGTATCACGGTTACAAAGTTCTTGGGCGTTGGGGTTCTTGCGTTCACAAGGTCAAAGATTTTCGAAATCTACTACTTCCGAGTTTGGTTGGCGCTTGTCGTCTTTGCTGCTCTTCACGCTCTTGTGTTCCTGCCTGTCGCGTTGAGCATTGGTGGAGGTGAAGGCTATGTCGATCCCGAGAGCGAGGGCACTGCTGCTCAGGATTTGACTGATAGACGCTGGCGGGCAATCAGGATCCACGATAACAGCGACTCCGAAGATGACTATTAGTCCAAACGTTGTGCCGATATCGTCGATGTTGAACAAATCTCAGATGACGGTGCTTCTCCGTCCTATCTATGGTGAAGAAAAACCTGATTTTCGCCTGAAAGAAGAAACATTTTATCAAATTAACTGGAGTATGGTGCGCTGGAAGTCTTGCGATAATTTGCTAGGATGTAATAATGGGAGCATACACGGAGCATAACAGGATGAATTGGAATGTATTCGCAGTTTGCATAATTGAGATTGTTTTTAAATCCTGGTTTTTCTTTTCTTTTTGCCCGTCTTGATGATTGGATTTCATGTTTGGCTTTAAATAAATGGCACTAGGTATTGTGCGTTATAAATGGGGTTTTATAGAAATACTATTCGTGCAAACTGTTCTGCAACCCTGGTTATTTACTTGTCTATGTAGGAGTTCACGTACAGATCATAATTTTGACCAGCTGCAAACCGAATCCATACGTCTATCTGTATGCCTATCTGTATCAAGTATCTCACAATACGTATGGAATGTTAGTACTCTAGCTCTATCAAGGGCAAGTCATCCGCCGCCTCAGAACCCGTATGAGGAGGGGCCGCTTCATCCCAGCTCCAGCCGGACGATTCTTGGCGTCGCCAACTCAGAGCATCCGTTTTGCCAGACTTTGCATGTGAACGGGGGCTAGCTAGAGTTGCCCAAGGTGAAACCGGAGCTGCCTTGGGAGAATCACCGCCACTCTTACTGCTCTCTTCCGGACTTTGATCCAATACCTCAAGAATCTTGTGCCCACAGTCCTCGGGATATTCCTGGCCGTCTCTACCGACAAAGACAGGGGCGTCGTCATTGAAGGCGTTTTTGAGGTCTCCCAGCGTCCAGAAGGCGGTGCGGCGGGTGTTGAGCCACTCAATGCGGAAGGGGTAGCTGGCTTTCCAGCTGATGTTGCTCATCCACTTGGCTGGGGCGATGTTGAGATCAGGGGCTGTGGTCATGCGAGCCTGCGGACTGCGTTTAATATTCATGATTGGGCTTTGATGAATAAGCTTTTGTGGAGGACTGGACTTACATAGCCTTGGAATGCCTTTGACTTGTTGATGGAGAAGATGAGATAGACGGTTTTGCATTGTTTGAAGGCGAAGCTTAGCATGGGGCCGTTTTCAGCTTTTGTGATCCATAGTCCCTGATGAAATCTTAGTTATGTGAACACTCATAGACGGACTTGTGGGAGCGAGCGTGATATGTAGTTGCTTACGTCTCGCTGGGCCATTTCAACGTTCATCGAGTTGAAAGACTTGACCAAGAAGAACCGTGCTTCTATTGATTTTGTCAACGAGGGCTGCTTTAGCATGTTTTGGCATGAATGTTGAAATACCTTGTGTAGGTGTCGAGGGCCGAACACCCTCGTCCGGCCATGCGTTGGTGTCGCTGGCTTTGACGGCCTTGAGCTTCTTTGCCAGTGACTGCTCTTTTTGGTTCTCCAAACCAGCATCATCAACATTGTCAGGCGAAGTGACAACCTCATCATTTTCTTGCGCGTGTTTGACAGAGGAGTCGGGAGCAGGTATATCGTGTTGTTGACTAGACAACGATTCTTTCTCAAACGTCGAATACGCAGACTCTGAGTCGGCTCCTTTATCAACCACAGAGGGCTCAGAGCCACAGAGCTCTCCAGCGCTTTGGACGCCCGTAGCATGATATCTCGCGAGAGCCGAGTATGGAGATGGCGAGTAGACGCTCTGGCTCTGGGAGAAGACGGGAGTCGATGGAGGCACAGCATAAGGCGTGGCGTGGTGAATCTCCGAGATGATCTTCTGACGCTGTTCATCCAGGGCTTTCAGCTGTCGCAGAGCACCCAGCACCTTTTGGCGATGGTCGACATCGAAGAATCCGGTATGCTGGAGCCAGAGCTTCACATCGCTTTCAGTCGCAAGATCGACGCTGGGGGCATCGGGCGTGTCCAGGACTGTCTTCTCCCGCAGTATGTTTTCCATGGCCTCTGCAAGTGAAGCTTCAAGATTGCTGTTGGCTGTCATGGGGGGGTATTTTTTTTTTGTTTTGAGATGCGATTCTGCAAGATTTTGGAAGATACCTTCTCTCTATGGGAAGGTTGATGATGGCTGTAATAAGATGTTCGCGTGGGCTGATGAACACATATAAGGACCAGGTATTAGTACTCGAAATTTTTTCATTTTTTCATTGTTAGAATATACGCAGAGAACCAAATGACATTATGCTTTGTTCAAGCCCAGAAATGGCCAAAGTTCTGGGGTGCACGTTGCAAGCTTGGGTTGACAATGAACAAAGCTTACCCGTGCTTTTGTTACAAAGACTGGCGGCAACTTACGGCCGGGGGATTACTTAGTCTTTTATTCTTAAAGAAGTATTACATGAGCTTGGAACATGAAACAAAGAAGCCTGAGAGCACCGTGGCCTCTTATATACGTGCACTGGCTAAGAGTTGAACGACTTCGTTGGAGATTAAATGTATAAGCGGTAATAAACTTGGCGGTGTATGAGTTTACTAGCATGATGAAAAATAACAATGGAAAGATGGACTGTCCGTTTTGTGGCCAAGGAGTGATGGGTGCGGAATAGGCTGCTGATAATTGGCCCCGAATCACAACAGTAAATGCAGGCATCCGGTGTCAACGCGCGAGGCAGCTGTTTGTAAGCGTAAGTGATTGATGATAACCCAGTAACTGTTATTCACGGTCCACGTTGTGAGTGTTCAGTAGGTGTTCATTTTTAAGAAAAGGCACTTCTGTACATGTGCTCAATAGGTAGGCTGGTAGCTAGTATATGAGCTCGATTTCGAAGAATAAAGAAAAGAGCGGAAAAGACAAGGAGAAACAGCCAGACGCTGAATTATGGTCGCTTGCATGACTACTATGTATCTAGGCTGTTGGTCGGGAGATTGTTGCACGGATGTGGAGAGAAAAAGCTGTATAGGAAAAGGTAGACCAATCCAGGTCTCTATGCGGGCGGAAGAAAGGATGCAAACAAGCCGCCCTGGATACTGGCATACATAATCATGAATACAACAATCCGTGACGCGAGCTTTTGAGACTTGTCGCTGCTCAGGCTGCTCGCTATCCACCAATACCATATAGGATAGCCAGATGACAGCCGACTAATAATCTGCACGTGGAAGTTGGTAATGGCCAAAGTCGCAATCAGCGTTTGGATCGCGGCCAATGTAATCACAAACGTGCGATGCGTCTCCGATGGCACCGGCAGAGTTCTCCCAAGGCCGTGGGCCAAGTTCAAACTAAAATCGAGCCCCGACTTGAGCAGAATTGCGAGCATGGGGCTGGCTAGCAAGAAGAGTGGCAGCTGGTTTGGGGTCCAATACTTCAAAAACCCATTATTCCTAACGAACTAGTGTAAGCCATGAAAACTCCGGACGCGTCTGTGGTTGTACAAGTACAATAAACATCATCATCTTACCAGTAGTGTGCTTGCACAAAGGTAAAGATACTCGGTACCAGACGCTGGCACCACGGCCTTGGCTCGGCGTCAATGGAGCCAACCTTGCAGTATCTGTACCACGCCACCGTCTGCGGAACCGCACTCCCCGCCGCGATGAAGAGGCCACCAATGACCAAAGACGCGAGAAGCGTCAGTCTGGAAACGCTCGGGTGGCGGAAAAAATCGAGCAGACTTTGGACTGCTTGCACCGCGAATAGGAGACCGCTGACCAGGCCGTTGCTCCTAAAGGCAGTGGACAGTCCAAAGGAGACTCCGGCGCTAAGAAAAGCCAGCATCCGTTTCCAAGTAGCAGTGCTGGACCGCAGACCCATTGCAAAAAGCAAGTTGCCGGTGAAGGACAAGCAGGCAAAGGGGCTCTCCGCGTACGGGGCAGAGAGGAAGAGGCCGGCGGGCGAGAGGATGTGCAAGACGGCCGCCACGTAGGCCAGTCTGTTGCTGTTGAAGAGGACGAGGGTGAGCCTGTGTAGAGCCAGCACGGCGGCTAGATGCGCCAAGTTGGTGAAAATAATGGCCACAATGGGCTCGAGGGCGCCATCGCCAACCAGATGCAGCCCCCTGAGCGGCCGGAGGATGCCATCGACGGCAACGGGCAGCGCCGCCCCAAACGCCCATTGCTGCTCGTAAGTGTAACCTTCATGCGCAGCCTGCATGAAGTACAGCGCATCCCATCGCGTCAGTTTGGTTGCGAGGGTTGATGCGTTGACGCCAGCGCCGTACAAGTGCTCGAAGAAGAGCGACGTTGACGTGTCATAGTCACGGCTGATGGAGGTTCCGAGGGCAATGGAGAGCAAGAAAGCCTTCCAAGTGGCAAAGACGGCAAATAAAGAATAAGTGGGCGAGGTTTCATGAGATACCAGGCCCATGTTCGCTGTCGTGGAGGGATGAGCGCTGGATGATGGGTGGCTTTTTGGACTTGATGCTTTAGATCATTTGCTTGAGTGGATTCGCATCAACTGAGTGCGTGTATTTCAGTTAGCTTTGGGTGGTCCCAGAAATGGCCTTAGACGAGCATATTAGAACAAGTTAAAAACAAAGCGGAGAGATGGTAGAGAACTTGAAAGCCTAGCTTGAAGTGGATGGCAAGCATTGAAGGTGAGCTACACGTTGTTTCTGAATACGCGACTGCAGTTGAAGTTCACCAGTTAATGGGCTGGCTTAGCGAAGATTATGTACCTGTTGCATGTCTGAGTGCTCCATTTTGGTACCTCTAGTGGTATTATATGGAGATTCTGCGGCGCTGCGCTTTCAAGGTACTTTAGCCCCTAGTGAAACTGTTAGACGGATACATCATTCTGGTAGCTCTTTCAATTCACACCAGTACCAACATTCTAGATGAGCTGCTAGAAGCGCGCGCAGCATCACATGAAATCACATTGGCACTGGAAAAAGTACATGTAGACTCTTGAGATTTGATCTTGTATATAAGGGGTGCATATTATTTGATTTTTTTTTTTTGGCACATCACCCGCTGGCTGTTTAATCATCTATGGTGAATTCCTGCCCTGCGTGGCCTATCTGCTCTAGGTAGGTATAAATGCGAGCTTGCATCTTTCAGGGGAGCAGATAAAAAAGGTATTAGTACAAAATATTTCGTCTCATGTCTTCGTCATTTCTTCCCTCATATTAATATTTCTCGCCCGTCAAGATAGGTAGGGCCTCATCAGTCGTCCACCAACTCACTCCCTTCTCACCAGGATACGAGTATCGGTCCATGCTTTCTGGCTTCATCTCAACACTGTATCCAGCTTCAGTCGGCGTCTGGTAGTATCCGTCCTTGATAACGGAGGGATGCAGGAAGTGCTCGTGGAGGTGGTCAACAAACTCCAAGACAGAAAGCTTGCCGCTGACGACTACGTAGTCGATTGTGCTCAAGTGTTGAGTGTATTCGGGAAGGCCGACACCGCCAGAGTGAGGTACAATGGGCACCTTGAACTTCTTGGCCATGAGCATAACAGCCAGAGCCTCATTCACACCACCCAGGCGGCAGGCATCGATCTGGCAGATGTCAATGGCACCGGTCATGAGCAGCTGCTTGAACATGACACGGTTCTGGCACATTTCGCCCGTGGCGACGCCAATTCCGTACGGCTTGAGAGCTTCTCGAACGGCCTTGTGGCCCATGACGTCGTCTGGAGAGGTTGGCTCTTCGATGAACCAGGGCTTGAACTCGCTGAGCTCCTTCATATAGTCGATTGCCTCAGGGACGGACCAGACCTGGTTGGCATCGACCATGAGGACGTTGCCCTTGTCGAAGCCGAGGATTTCTCGTGCGATTCTCAGGCGTCTCTTGTCCTCCTCGACGTTTCCACCAACCTTGACCTTGAAGTGCCTGTATCCCTCGGCAAGGGTGTCTCTCAGAAGCTGCTTCATCTTCTCTTCTCCATATCCCAGCCAACCCGCACTCGTTGTATAAGCAGGCACAGCTCGGTTCTGAAGCGCCTCTTCAATGCGCTTGGCCTTGCCGGGCTCCTGCTCGCGCAGCATCTCAATGGCCTCCTCCGGGGTGATGGCGTCGGTGATGTAGCGGAAATCAATGCATCGGACGTATTCCTCTGGCGTCATGTCGGCGACGATGCGCCAGACGGGCTTGTTGAGCGTCTTTGCCCACAGATCCCATACTGCGTTGACGACGGCGCCGAGCGCAAGGTGGATGACGCCCTTTTCGGGGCCAATCCACCGCAGCTGGCTGTCGTTGACGAGATAACGCCATGTCTTTCCCCAGTCGGCTACGAGTGATGAGAGTGTCTTGCCCTTGAGGCGATCGGCAACGTGGAGGATGGCGGCGCAGACGATGTCGTTTCCGCGCCCAATGGTGAATGTCTATTTAAAAGGCGAGCTGTTAGCTATCACAGAGCGCATGGCTGACGTGATCTAAGAACAGCTCAAAGCAGTACTAACCATGCCATGGCCGCTGTGTTTTGAATCAGTCTCGAGAATGCAGTACGCGGCTGAATAGTCTCCAGCAGCATTCATTGCATCTGAGCCTGTCTTGTCGAGCGATGTTGGGAATCGCACATCGCGACTCTTGAAGCCGGTGATGGTAACTTCCGACATCTTGCGGAATATGATGTGTGGTTAAAAGTAATAGCTGGAAAAGAGACTATAGATTTTGTCAAAGGTATGATGAATAACCTCGCCCACGTCGTGATCGCCAACGGTATTTATTGCTCTATCTGCTGCTCTACTACAAAGCCGACTTCGCTGTCGCGGACGTCTTAAGGACTCAAATGGTGCCTCTATTAATGAGTCCCCCCCACGAGCAGCATCATCGTGGATATACGCGACGGAGAATACGTGGCCGAAACTGGTTTACCGTACGCCTCGCCGGCTCTTTTTGATCGGTAATTGGTGGAATTCAAACAACCGACGTCTTCTTCAGCGGTTTTCAACGGGCCATGCACCTCGCTGTATTATAGACCGAGCGACAATTGGCTGAGGTGTGGAACCGCTGAAGCAAATCGTGAAAAAAAGACTGGAACCTCATGACATAGTTCCTGAGGGGCTGAGTTTTGGGGAGATTTGATTCGCGCGCGTCTTGTTGAATGGGAGTCCTCGACAAGCAACTGACCTTGATATGGATTCACTTTATGCTTGCCATGGTTGAGTTATTTATTTCAGCAATCGATTGATCACTCAATTTGGGCAATAGAAGTAATCATCTTCATTCACTCGTTTGCGAAATACTGCTACGAAATATAGGTACATGTATACTGCACTTGCTCTCATGGTAGGTATACAGCCTCAATATCCGATATGGAGGGGTTCGGCATTCTATCGGAGAAGCCCCTCATCCCCGCCCCCGCATCGCGAGCGATGGAGCTTTTCGTGGTTGGCTCGGCATAGAAGCCCGAGAGCTTTTGCTTAACATGATGATTGCTCATGTGTATGGAAGAGGAGCCATGCATACTGTTCGTGCCTGATTGATGAGTGGCTTTTCATAGCCAGGGGAGCAGATGCACACTACTATGTTAGTGATGAAAAGATTTTTGAGCCTCATTATTTTCTCTGCAACTGCTCACAGAATTTTTCTTTTGCTTCTGGTGTTATTAAACCGTCGGGCTTGGGTGGCTTATGGCGTTCAAACTTAGCAAAGGCTCACTCCACCGTAACTGAAAACGGGGAAAGTGTATTTGTATTTTTCCGACGGCTTTTCTGGCCGCGAACTGTGAAGAGTTGGGAACAATAGGACGGCAAGGCGAGAGCAACAAAAATAGGGACTACAAGTCGAAACCTCAAACACACAAGTTGTAATAAGAGCACAGAAACTATCAAAGAGTTCTGTTCTGTTATATCAAATATGGTAAATGGAGTAAAAAATCTATTATATGTCAAGGTACTCCTGCGCAGCAGATCGATAAGTATTTAAAGCAATACAAGCAGTTGTAAAGGAATAAATGCGGCAAAATGCTAGATGCAATGAATTATTGGCTACAGAAAAGTATCTGAAGTGCTAGTTGTGGGCAGTAGAAGAAAGAGATGTGATAGTAATAGCAGAACGACATATGTAATAGCAACTCTAGAAAGCTGTGAATTACTAGTACGGTTTAAAGTCTCAGTATGATGTGCGTAATCTGAAAGCCGATTGACACTATAAACATCCTTTGTTGTTCATTGCTTTCCACTTAGACACCTATCTGCTATTCTGTCTCATATTGCTTTGTTTGACTAGCTAGCCTTGTGTCGTGCCATGCTTACGAATGTAATTGCTGGTCGAGACCAAAAGTTTACAATATAATGAGGTTCTTGAAACAGCGCTGGATAAACTGTCATCCCAAGAAGTAGAAGAATATGTACAATGCTTCTACTTATACGTTTCTTGATCTCTATTTCGGAACAAGACTCCTAAGACAAGCAGTCTTTACGTGGATGAGTGTTAGCGAAGAACGATGTCTATTAGATGTACATTAAATCTGTATTTTCAACTTTTTTCCTACGTACACCTATATTCAGTTGCGGATACTATGGGCATTGGTCCACAATGCCCGACTCATTTGGAATACCTTCTTACCTCGTCGTCATCGTGTAAAAATTCCCCGCTACTGCCCGGAGAATATATTCCATCTCTCTAATGAGGAGACCACTATCTTGCTCCCAAGGACTAACCATTCATCTCCGCACATAACCCCGCCTTAGGGGTTAAGCTTCTCCCAAGCGTTGCAGTCACATGCCTTTTTGAGGAGCGTTTCTCTTCACATTCGCTGCACAGCATCCGCTTTGACAAGCTGCGACATCCCGGTGAACATCCGTAGATGAGCTAGTGTAGCTCTGAGATGATCACTCGAAACGATTCATCAATCATCCCGTCTTGGCAAGTCGATGAGGTGGCGGGACCAGCTGCGAAGCCACATCACATGGCCGTTGCAAGGATTCGCAGAGAATTGAGTTGAAGCTAGTCCACCTGTTCCTTGCTACTGCAGGTGCTGAAAAGTGGTTGGACTAATACTATAAGCAGTAAAAGATCGTCTTGATCTCTGCACATTGCGATTTCGCTGCGCTTACACTGAAACAAGCCCACAAACATGTCAAACGTCAACGCCAACGTCAACGTCAAAATAACAAACAAGATGCCAAAATTCGCTCTGTTTCATCATAACGGGTCTTACGAGCTGTTAAAACCTCTCAATTGCGGATCAACCGAGCACTCGCCTGCTTATATGGAGCAGATGGAGAAGCCAAAAAGTGGTTTGCGCCTCGGATTGCTAACGCCACCATTGACTCAGTTAAAACTCTGTACGCCTCTCTAAAATCTTAGCATCTCGACAAAGGCCACCCCCCCCCACTGTGCGCACCTCACAGTCCAATAACTCGCTGGATAGGACGATTTGACTTTATGGCTGCTTCTGAGGCGCCAATATTATCGTACCACTAGGTAGCGGACCTGAGATCTGTACCTGTTGGCGAACATCCGGCCTTTGCCACCACCTGAAAGATCGGCTGGCTTCAGTTCAGTTCCTGGGTTTGCTAATTGGCCTGTTTGATACTGTCGATGGGTCGAAACTGGGCAACGCAGTTTCAAAAGCTGATGGGCAGTGGACCATATATGGATACATGGGTACAATGGCTTGGAAGGCGATAGAACTGACTATTCCGAGGTGTAGCGCAGTGGACCTGTTTCCGATTCAATCTTCCTCACCACTTTTGCTAGAGAATCTTTGGGAATAAAGGACGGACATCATCCCCTCATGCAAAACCTGCTATTTCATGCTTCATTTATGTTTAGTCTTTGTCTACAATAGCAGAATCACTCACAAAATATGCGAGTCTCTTCTCTTCTAGCCTTCCTGCCCCTGGCAATGGCCGCTCCCTCAAGGCGAGCCAGCCCGGCGCCAGTAATGGTTCCCCGCGGTGCTCAGGTCCTGGAGGGCAGATACATCGTCAAGATGAAGACAGAAGCTCAGACTTCAGCAGTTGAATCTGCTATTTCTGGGATCAGCGCTGGCGCTTCCCACCGATATTCCCACAGCTTCTCTGGCTTTGCTGCTTCTTTGACGCCTGGGGAGCTTGAGATTCTGACGAACGATCCTAATGTGAGCTCTCCCTTTTAACATGACGTAATATGAGAGTGAATATTAATGAGTTTCTCAGGTCGATTTCATTGAACAAGATGCTACTGTCAGCACCAAGGCCATCGTTACTGAGAGCAGTGCCGACTGGGGCCTGTCTCGTATTTCCAACAAAAAGCCGGATACCACCAGGTATTCTTATGACTCTAGTGCCGGACAAGGCACCTGTGCGTTTGTGATCGACACTGGAATCGACGTTCACCACCCTGAATTCGAAGGCCGAGCAAAGTTTCTAGAGAACTTTGTTGGTGATGGCTCAGACACAGACTTGTTTGGCCATGGAACTCACGTCTCCGGAATCATTGCGGGCAAGACATTCGGAGTCGCCAAGAAGGCCAGTCTCTTCGCCGTCAAGGTCCTTGATGCCAATGGCCAGGGTAACAAGTAAGTATCTTGGATTTCTCTAGACTTTTATGTTATATGTGCTAACAAGACATCTCACAATAGCTCCGTTATCATTGCCGGCATGGACTACGTCGCCAAGAACGCATCTAGCCAGCATTGCCCCAAAGGAACTGTTGTCAACATGTCTCTGGGCGGCATCAAGACCGATGCCGTCAACCAGGCCGCTCTTGCTATCACAAATGCCGGGCTCTTCCTTGCCGCGGCTGCCGGCAACGATGCTCTTGACGCAGCTGATTTTTCGCCTGCCTGCGTGCCTGCGGTTTGCACGGTTGGCGCCACCGACAGGAACGATACCTTTGCTCTCTACTCCAACCGAGGCTCAGCTGTCGATATCCTTGCTCCCGGCACAAACATCACTTCAGCATGGCCTGGAAACCTCACCAAGGTCATGTCTGGTACCTCAATGGCCTCTCCGCACGTAGCTGGTCTGGGTGCCTATCTTCTCGGCCTGGGCCAGAAGATTGGCGGCCTTTGTGGTACTATTTCTTCTTCCGCTCTCAAGGGTGCTATCAAAGGCGTACCTGAGAGCACTGTCAACTTGCTCGTTCAGAATGGCGCTTAGAGCGTTATAGAGAGACTAATGACGGCTGTATGAGAAGCTTAATGATGCTCAAAATAGAGCGTTGATGAACACAACATTTTTGCATATAACATCTGCATATAACATTTGTATACCACATATTTAATTGTATTTATATATACCTAAGGAGGAAGCGACTCTACATAGCACACATAGATTATATGTGTATATATATATATATATCATTTTCGCACAATACAGGAATTGTAATACGGAGCTATCATTCATCGTACACTTGCATGGCTACAGAATCCCTTTCATCCACCATCAAGCACTTACAGGGGCAACTCCAGGTTGTCGGTTTGTTAACTTAATAGCCACCCACATTTAATTTGGCTGTAGAGCAGAGAACACACTCTTTCTCCAGGAGCATCAAGGCAGACGTACGCGCTGAAAACTGTCTAATACTGGCTATATATCGTGCTGGGGCCTGAAGTAGCATCTGGAGTGATAACACCGGAGATTATAGTAGAAACGATTGCAGTAATACCAAAACTGCTATCAGCCTGCTGATCTTTAGCCGAAGTTATGGTAAAGCGCGGATCTTCTTCCTTTCTGATTCCGCCCAGAGAAAGAGACTCCATAGTCAGTAGATTGTCGATCATCAGATAGAGAAAGTCCGAGTATTTAGAGAGATGGAAGGAACTTGTAAAGACGGAAGGAGTGTGTAGAGATAGAAGGAACTTGTATTGATGGAAGGAACGACGTCCAACCGCAGTATTTAAAATGAACATCGCCCACCATTTCTCTCTCTGTCTTTTCATTCCCACCACAACACAACACTACCGCATTAATGGCAGTCATCTTGTTGTTCTTTGGCCACTAGCCACTCTGCCTCTTTTTCTGCTTCCTGGTTCGCTCCGGGGGATGCCATTCTCTGGAGACTCAGCAGTCATTGGGGACCTCCTTGGGTCCTTCGGGAGGTCCACCGCCCGATAAATGATGGTCATCACTGTCTCCAGTTTGGCCCAAGGTCTACAGTCAAGCTGGTCAGTTCTTGTACTTTCACCAAGGGCCAGATCAAATCCCAGCAGTCCGTCTAGCTTGACACTGGCTTGCATCGTCATATGCTACCATGCCTTCTGTCTGCTAGCAAATTTTGGAAATAACTAACGCCAATCACTGACTGTACATTTTTGAGCTTGAATTCCTCAAGTGATGTTCCCCCCAGTATCCCACAATGCGCCTGTGGGCTTAGACGTGAATCATCATCGCCCGAATCCCAGCAATCGTCTAGCTTGACACTGGCTTGCATCGTAATATGCTACCATGCCTTCTGTCTGCTACAAAACCGTACCTACTAACCGCGGTGGCTGACTGTACATTTTTAGACGTTGGTGAGGGAAGGCGAGAGTTAAATAGAAGAAAGGGAATAAATGCTCAGCGTGGCTGGCCGGTCACATGTTAATTTTCGGTGGGGGCAATCTTCGTATGTATTTCGTCACCATCGTCTCGCTTTGGAAAAAGAAAGAAAAGTAAATCTAGACGCGCGTCCCTATACATGAGGTAGTCAACCAGAACATCACTGTGATAGAACACTGGCACCATACAGCGTGTGCATGATATAAAACGGTGGCGTTAGCTCCGATGTGATTGTAGGCAGGGGTTTCATGGCTACTGCCATTTAGCGCAGGATTAGTAGTTAAATCACTAGAAACGGGACCCTGTAACTCCAGATTTAGAGTTGTGGGATGCCAAAAATGGAACCTACACATTACACTTAAGAGAAGCGCTAAACGGGACCCCGAATTTTCGATTACATACCTAATGACCGTATGTGCTGGTTCAATTGCTGAGCCTTTTTACATAGACAATCACCAAAGAACCATATACAGGAGCGAAAAAAAAATCACAACAGCCCGTGTTCGCTGACAGCCACTCACTCAATAGCTACTAGGTGTAGTAATCTGTCCGAGAGGGACATCGGGTGTCTCTCTATAAAACAGACTCCAACCAATGTGCCGTTGTCATCGCGCATTTCCTCGTCTCCAAAACCTCATTGTCTGGATCAAGGCGCATAAGACACGTAATGACAACAGGCGTTTACTTGACGCCCATCAGCACGAGAACCCTGTATACGAGGAGAAGAAAACCAGAAGCGATAAAAGTTCTTGGGGGAAAGGGGGTTTGGATACAGTGTACCTAGGAAAATGTGCCCACGGCGACAGGCAAGAAAAAAAATACCCGTCAAGAAAATCAAATTTTGGATCAAGGTAACTCGATGCATTAAACAACTTGAAGTTTCCGCATAATAAAGTACCTATGTATGCTGTCGTTTTGCAATGGTAACTCTGTGTCGCGATTTCAGTTCTAAGAATTAACCTGCTAGTATGTTCACTGCTCGGTATTAAATTTTTTTTGGCTAGTTCAAGATTGACAATTCCATATTTATTGCTTTGAAGTATTGTGAGACGGGAGATGTACATATAACAACTTATAAAGCCGACCCTAGAGCCTGAAGCACGAACTCATATGTCAACTGTCGATGTCCAAGCTGGCTTTAGCGCAGATGTTTTGTTCGTTACTCAGAGAAAGCACGTCAAAGTCTCACTGTTAGAAGAATAGTGGGTAGACCCAATGACTTACGAAAGTATCATGATATCATAATCCTTGAGAATGTTCCAGAGCCTCTTAATCAAATACAGAATTGGAGAGTACAAGTATTCGTGCAATGGCTTGACTGTTGAACGGCTGCTGTAGGCGCTGGATCTACAGCAGGCATGTGGTAATATGCCCCACTTTAGATACCGTTAATTCTCAAGCTCAGCTTCCCACCATCCACAGAATTCACCACCGCCATCGCTGGCTTCAACCGCCTAGTTCACGCTCAATTGTTGTGTATTCTAGACAATCATGGACGACGATGACTACGGCGCAGATGATGCCTTGCTAGAGGCCATGGCCGCCGTGGACTCGGTTCCCTCGGCATCTGCTATCAAGCAGCCCACGCCCCAGATGCTCAACAAGCCAGCAGCCAGCAGTGGCAGTCAAAGCAGCGGCCCATCAAATCCCATAGTGCAGCCAAAACCGCAGATAATTCAACAAAAGAACCTCGGGTCGACGATTCTTGTATCCCCGCGCCAACGAGGCAACCCGGTGCTGACATCTATCCGGTCGATTCCATGGGAATACAGTGACATACCAGCCGACTATGTCGTTGGGTTGACCACTTGTGTGCTGTTCTTGAGGTGAGGAAATATCATTTACGGTTACTAGATCCCAGTCCATTGATTCCAACCTCGAGTGCCCTTATACAGTCTCAAGTATCACCGTCTACATCCCGAGTACATCTACACGCGCATTCGCAATCTGCAAGGCAAATACAATCTGCGTATTCTTCTCACCCTTGTCGATATTCCGAATCACGAGGACTCAATACGTGAACTATCAAAAACTTCGGTGGTAAACAACGTTACTGTTATACTTTGCTGGTCCGCAGCTGAAGCCGCCCGATACCTCGAGCTCTACAAGTCGTACGAGAACGCCAATTTCTCGGCCATTCGCGGACAACAATCCACCAATTATGCGGACAAGCTGGTGGAATTCGTTACGGTGCCGAGGAGTTTGAATAAGTCAGATGCGGTGGCCCTGGTTGCTAATTTTGGCAGCCTGAAGAATGCGATCAATGCAGAGCCCGAGCAATTGAGTATGATGGGCGGGTGGGGCGGAGTGAAAGTGAAGAGATGGACTGCCGCGGTCGAGGAGCCATTCCGAGCAAAGAAGGCGGCCAAAAGAGGCTTTCAATCATCGTCGACAGCTACTGCCGTGCGTAGTTCAAGAACAGCGAGCGCAAATGATGCCAGCGGTCCGTCAGAGACAGAAAACCCCAAGTCTCGGGCTCCTCCAACAAAGGCAACATCGCACAGTTCCTCCAACTTTAATTCACCGGCTGGGAACGCCTCAGACCGTCAGTCTGGGAGCACCCAACCTCCCGCGCAGTTTCGCTTCCTCGACGAAGATAGCGATGATGACGAAGATGCATTTGAGATGATTAATCGAGAAGAAAAGCAGGTTCCTCAGCCTACAGCACCACAGCCCAGTAAGGAAAGTGGCCAGCTAAGTGAGGGCGTGGCAGCAGCACTGGCAAGGCTACGACAAAATGGGTGAAGACGTTAACTCTCTCTCGCATGATATCACATGTTCCCCCACAGAATCCTGCATCCACGACATGTCGGTTCGCGGCCAAGCGCCGCAGAACTGCCGAAAAGAGGGGGGCTAGCATTAGTAGTCGATGCGCGGCTCATTAACGCATGAAAATGCGTAACGGTAACACCTCGTACTCCGCACAATGAGACTATCTCTTTTATACCGTTCACAGCCGCGGATGGATTACAAAGGACGACCTTTGGGCAAAGAAAGGCTGCCAAGTACATTACGAGACTGGCCTTGCCCTTGCGTACAACCAAGACACCCGTCGGACGTATGGAAACATGCATTGCATTATCGAGTCTGTATTGGAGCAGCACTATGGCATGAAATGGTGGTGACTAACGGCAAGAGATCGCGCGCTCCAACGATCGAGTCTTGGCTCTGGCGGCCGCATCAGGACGGTTCACCTCCGCACCTCGGAGCTCCGTCCAACCATCGTTGGGCATCTTAAGCAAGCTTGTGCCTGGGGTTGAAGAGCGGGGCCCAGCCAAAGCCCCGGTTCCTGAAGTGCCGTCGCCAATCTGTGGAGAAGCCAGCTCTTCTGATATCATACCGCCGCTTAAATACTCGGAGGTGCTCGAAGCGCTAAGCGGTAAACAGCAGGTTGAGGATGCCCGGATTCACAAGCATGTCGACTTTTGCTAGGCTTGCTAGGCATCGATTATACTATCTTGTTGGCCGTGTTACCCAGGCAAGCTAGCTTCGCATCCTGGCATACTACGTTGTATACTAAGTAATTATGCATACGAGAGACTCAAAAAATCTTACAAGATGCGGTGTCGTGCTTTTACAGCCTTCAATGGTCTTTTGGATCAGACAGTTTTCATCTTATTATATTGGCGTTAACGAACATGTAGTAAGCTCTGGCAATTCCCGGGATCTGACTTTTCGGGGCTGTCCGGACTTTTGGCCTCACCACACACACTACCACACATGCTTCTTATGCTAGATTTGGATCACAATGATACCTCAGAATAGGGTGTGATCTTCAACTTCCCCTCACGACCCCTTGCAAGCGTGCCCAGCATACCTATAACAGGGCCAATCATGGTTCACGAAGCAATATGTCATAAGATCCTCGAGACCCATACGGGAACTTCATCTTGTCCAGCTTGTTGGGGTAACCAAAGATTCCGTCATGGACAGAGGCTATATGCAAGCTGCTGTTAGTTCCTGGTGTCACCTGCCTGCTGTGGCCTTTTCCACCGGCAAGCTTCGTCCGCTCTGAGGCAACGAGACGCGCCAAAATGCACGATGCCGGCCGTTTTGTTCGAAAAAACAGCATGCCGGGATGCCGTGCCCGCATCCCTAGGCGGCGCCATGTCTTGAAATAGGGCAAAAGCGTAATCTCGGCCTCACGCTCGCATAAACAATCATGGTACCTGTTGACCAGGGCCCCGCATTCTCTGGCTTTGCAGAAAAGGGAGGATCAAGGAATCAGAAATGATTAAATTGCAGAGCTTTCCCGCCTCCCGGGCTGAGATCCGCAACCCTGTTTTCTGCTGAGTTTGGGCCTCTTCTCTTCCCATCTTGCCGGCCATCTTCTCCGAAAGGCACGAATACTCTAGACAGTATGAGATTCATCAGTGGCTCTGTTGTTGCCCTTGGGCTCGTTGCCCCTGCGTTGGCATTCCCACGCCCGGCCGGTGTGAAGCGCGGTTCACCCAATCCTACGAGGGCGGCAGCGGTCAAAGCCGCATTCCAAACGTCATGGAACGCGTACCACCAATATGCTTTTCCCCACGACGATCTTCACCCGATCAGCAATACCTATGATGATGAGAGGTAAGCTACTGGTTCTGAGCGCCCGCTAGATTGGATGCCCGCTGTGGTGGCTAACTTTATCTTAGAAATGGCTGGGGCTCATCAGCCATTGATGGCCTAGACACGGCCATTCTCATGAGAGACTCTGACATAGTCAACACGATTCTCAAGCGTGTGCCTCAAATTGACTTTACTACTACTGCGAATGCCAATGAGGGCATCTCTGTATTTGAGACCAACATCCGATATATTGGTGGCATGCTAGCCAGTAAGTCTTGATTCATCCCTGTGGTGTATGTATTGTTTTGTTCGAAGTAGCCGTACTGATTGGGAATGTTGTAGGTTACGATCTGTTGAAAGGGCCATTCAAATCTGTTGTGAAGAACCACACGTTAGTAGACAACCTGTTGACTCAGGCTGAATCACTCGCAAACGGCCTCAAGGTTTCATTCAACACCACAAGTGGTGTCCCGGACCCGACCGTTTACTTTAACCCCACCTACAGGAACAGTGGCACAGGAAACAACAATGTTGCAGAGATTGGAACACTGGTTCTTGAGTGGACGCACCTCAGCGATCTCACTGGCAATCCTCTGTATGGTCAGCTTGCCCAAAAGGGTCAATCATATCTCCTCAACCCAACAGGAAGCCCAGAGGCATGGCCGGGTCTTGTAGGAACATATGTCAGCACAAGCAATGGCCAGTTCCAGGATAGCAATGGCAGCTGGTCCGCTCTCTCAGACAGCTTCTACGAGTATCTGATCAAGATGTATCTGTATGACCCTGACACGTTTGGAGAGTACAAAGACCGCTGGGTTCTTGCTGCCGATTCGACTATTGCGCACCTTGCCTCTCACCCGACCTCGCGCAAGGATCTAACTTTCTTGTCCCAATACTCTGGACAAACTACATCGCCGCAATCAGGACATTGTAAGTTATTTAAACATGGGGAAGCTTTAAAAGTAAGGAACATGACGCTAATGACTGCTTTTCACCCTTAGTGGCCAGCTTTGCTGGTGGCAACTTCATCTTGGGAGGCATCCTCCTGGGCGAGCAAAAGTACATTGACTTTGGCATCGAGCTCACCAATTCGTACTTTGATACCTACAACTCGACTGCTTCTGGAATCGGCCCCGAAGGCTTCCAATGGGTGGACAGCGCAAACAGCAGCAGCAGCCAGCCTCCCTCGTCCGCCGCAGGATTCTACTCCACGGCAGGATTCTGGGTGACGGCTCCGTATTACATCTTGAGGCCAGAGACCTTGGAGAGCATCTACTACTCGTACCGAATTACAGGCGACTCCAAGTACCAGGACATCGCATGGGATGCCATCAGTGCCATCCTCAGCAAAACCCGCGCCGGCAGCGCATACTCGTCTCTCAACGATGTGACTCAGGCCAATGGCGGAGGAGCCTCTGACGATATGGAAAGCTTCTGGTTTGCCGAGGTCCTCAAGTACGCTTACCTGATCTTTGCTGAAGAGTCGGATGTTCAGCTGCAGAAGAGCGGCAACAAGTTTGTCTTCAACACAGAGGCACACCCCTTCAGAATCCGCCAGTAATTGAGTGAGTTGGGGTATTCTAAACTTAGAAAAATATCAAACATGAGCCGCTAGAAATAGACTATCCATGATATAAACAATGACATGACCCGCAATTGAAAGTGATAAATATGGAACATTCCATGGTGAATAAGATCTAGTAATACAAAATAAGCAACTTAGCTTGGCGTAAGCAAAGCAACTGCCAGTTTAACGAACGCTGTCTTTCGTTATCAAACTTAAGTAAACTCCGAGCTACCACTTCCTTTCCTTGATCAGCAATATATTATTGAGAGCGTCTATCCAATCAAAACTCTCGGCTTTGGCCAATGTCGCAAACATCAAACACGCCCTCTTCGGGAATGCCTTTACGCTTCAGCGCCTCTTTCAGCTTTCGCGGCGGCTCAAGCACTTCCTCCATCGTCAACGCCCACGTTCCCCAGTGGATGCCCATGGCCTTTTTGCATTTCGTGTCCTGGAAGATTTCAACCGAGTCATACGGATTGGCGTGCATGGCCGAGAAGGCCGCACGAGGGGCATAGGCGCCAATGGGGATCAGGCCAAGGTCAAACGGCCCGCGATGCTCGCCAATCTGCTTGAACTGCGGACATCTGGGGAACGAATCGTACTCGGCGGCGTAGTCGTCAATATCGGCCGGGAGATACGGAACGGCGCGGTAGCCCGTGTCGCCGCCGAACCAAACGCTCTTTTCGCCGGAGCGGACGCCCCACGAGCACCACAGCGTGGTGTCCTTGTCAAAGGCCGTCCTGGCCGAGGTGTGCTGGCACGGCAGACACGATATCCGGGCCGAGATGGACTGCTTCTCGCCGCCGACGGGCACCTTGACGGTCAGCTCGGCGTCTTCCCACCAGTCCAGCTCGGTGACGTTTTTCAGGCCGCTGGAGCGGAACCACGACTCCAGGCCCAGCCCGACGAAGAACTGCACGTCTGGGTGGTGTTTCTGGATCTCCAGCACCGAGCCGTGGGAGAGATGGTCGTAGTGGCTGTGGCTAATGACGACGGCATCGACGACGGGAATGTCCTTGAGATCACAGGGCTTTGGCGTATACCGCTTCGGCCCCATGAAGCTAAACGGCGAGCACCGGTCCTCAAACACGGGATCAAACAGCACGCGCAATCCCGACGGAAACTCGACATAGTAGCACGCATGGCCCAGCCACGTCGCCCTGATCTTGTCCGACGCATCGCGCGCAGGCAGCCACTCGGGCGTCACGACAGTCACCGTCGGCGGCTTCGTGTCCGGCATCTTGATCTCGCCCGTGATGGTCGGCCAGACGACCTTGCCGAGGATGGACAAAAAGTTGGGCGGATTGGACCATGACGGGTACGGATTCTGGAAGCCGGAGATGGCGCCGCTCTTCTTGACGATGTGGTGCGGGTTGGAGGCGGCCTCTTCCGGGAAGTTGTCGCGGCCGGGGATTTTAGTGACGGACGTGGAAGAGAGATGCTGAGATGAGATGGTGGAGGAGGTTGATTTGCGCGTCATGGCTGCGGCGGTGGTGGCTGTTGCGGCAGCGGCTGTGATGAAGAGGAGGAGAGGGATTCGCTGCGTTTGAGCAGGTTTGGTGATGTTTTTGGCTTGGACGCGGGTGTAGTAGAACTGCCACAGCTTTGGGAAAAGCCGTTGACGGGACTGCGACATGAGGACAGGAGACAGAGGGGGGAGAAGGGGATATAAGTTCACCTGAAGACGTGTTTAATTAAGACCCATGATGATACTCATAAATGCAATGAAAATAAGCCACCTCTAGAGAAAGAAACGTGGACCAGTAAGGCTGAGATGGAGCAGGGGCCTGCGTACGTGTCCACGTAGTTGTCCATCCTCCTGTATCTGACAATCTGACTATCTGACTATCTATCGAGCCATCTGTTAGACGACGGAGTTAAAACAAGCGAATGCGAGAACCGAACGCCCCTCCTGGATTCTCCTTGTCCGAGATGGCACTGGTATATGCAAGTGGTTTGGGCTGAAGGATTTAGGGCTTTTCTGTGCGGACTTCGGAATCCGATAAAAGCCATTGGCGGCATTTGCCCAGACTAGGTAGAAACCTGATGACAATGCAGCAGGATGCTTGTAGTACGACTTTAAGACGTGTCACCATAATCGCCGTTCAAGCATACAATAAGAAACTTTATAAGTATATCGCTTTTATGATTACTGATGCTGCATATTGTCTCTTGCATCCTCGCTCGTTACAGCTTGCCTTCCGCATTAGGCAATTTCCATCTGTTCGCTTTACTAGGCATTTTCCGACCTGCGGCCCGCTTCACTAAGGCCGTGGTTTTTAACTCCGCTTACTACTTTGCGCTGGCGAATAAGCGTGCCTTGGCCGCTTTTTTGCGGAAAATGCAGAGTGTAGACTAAGTGCTGACTGCCGCATCTAGACTATCCCTGCGCTAGACGAAGATCGGTAGATGCTGTAAATGAAAATGATGAGACAGTAGACTACAATATCCTTCAGGTACTAAGATAGCAGTCAATTATTGCCAACTTCAGGTTTACGCTCTCTGCTGGGAATCTTGGCATAGAGAACAGAGGCATCGTTACAAGATCACAATTTCACGGACAATCAGAAGAGGCAAGTTATGTAAGCTTAGTTCAAAACACAAGGTTTTACCCAAGTGAAAATGTCATTGGCCCATCAGGACAATCTATCCTACTAAACTACTGTGCTGCAACCGCATCTCCTTCACACATACTACAAATGTGCGAAAGGATACATGCGTCAACACAATTCCCTCCCAATCCAACCGCAAGGCTCAGCAGATGCCAAATCTAAATGGCAAGTCTCTCAACCTTCTGCTGCAGAGCCTTGATCTGGCCGGAAAGCTCAGACAGCTCGTTGGAGCTGATGCTGGCGGCAATAACGGCACGGCTCACACCGCAAGCACGTCCAAGCAGGGTCTTGCTGGGAACGTAGACGTACGGGACGCCCTTGTCTTCGCAGATGAGGGGGATGTGGAGGATGATGGCGAGGGGCTCGGTGTCGGCAGCCAGGACGGCAAGCTCGCAAGTACCACGGTTGATGGACTTGGTGACTGCAAACCACAAGGTCAGTCACAATCGCAATTTTAAAAAGAGCTGGCTAACATACCCTCGTTGGCACCCTTCTTGGCCTGACGGATGTGCATGGCCGACTGGAGGAGATCCAGAATCTCCTGGGTCAGGGCGGCATCGGCCAAGGGCCAAGCTGTGGGAAAAAAAAATGTTAGCAGGCAAGATCAAGCAATTGTACGGATAACTGTCTTCAGTGTCTCCAGAGCGTCCAGAGTCTTCGGAGTCTTCAGAGATGACTTACCAGCTTCATTGGCGGTAGACATTTTCGAAATACGGTAATAAGGGGCTCGCCCGAATGAGGCTCACGGCCGGATGTGTTTTGAGAGGCGGTTAGGAAAGTTGGTGAATGGTTGACAAAATGCGTCTTTCGAGGAAAAAAAAAAGTTTGGCGATAGCTATGGTGAAAAGCTTATCGGCTCATTGGGGCTAATCGCGGCGCGGAAAAATAGTTTTCCGCTGATCACGTGCTACCATCATCGAGACGGCGTTGAAACAATGACAATCAATACCTTGATTATACTAGTAGTGATGGAAAGAAACAAGCCATCTACCTGTGCAAGACGGAACTGGTGTCTATTAATTCTTTCTCAATGATTCTAGGGCGGTGGCAGCTCTGGTCCAGAAAAGGCCAACAGGCGGCACTCGACATGTGGGCCAAGGCACCTCTCCAAGAACATCAAAAGGGATAGGGACAAAGAGTCGATTCTTGCTCATCCAATCTGTACAGCCCTGTTCAAGAAAAAAAAAAGGGCCTTTTAAATACATCGTCAAGGCGAGTGAGAAGAAACTCAATCCGAACAATAGAAAGGTACCTTAATGCCAGAATGATGCACCCGCGCAAGTTTTGGCGTTGGCATGTCCCCCTTCTATATACCCGCGACTGGGCTGTAACTACACCTAATCACACGTTCTCGATCGTAATCTCTCCCTTTGCATAGAGCCCTCCTTTAAAGGGCCCTCCTACTAGACCAAGGCCCCAACCGCCACTACAAAGACCTCCGATACAGATTTCCCACCACTCTCGATAGCCAAAGTTCAAAGTAGTCTGTCCCGATACCGTGTAAGAAGTGACCTGGATTTTTTGACCTGGCTTCAAGGTCCTGCTAGTTCCCCAGTTGAAAGTAGACGAGTCAGACCAGGACCTTCCGTGCTCTTCAGTGTCTGAAACAGACCAAGAAGCACCGCCGCCAAACGAGATTCCAAGAAAGCCTCCAGTGACAGAGGCAACAACCCCAAATTGTTCGCTGTGGCTTTTCCTCCACTCTCTTGGGTGGAGGTATATTGCTTGGTCTTGGTAAAGTTCCAGTCGACGGGCCCGTCTGTCAAATTGTTATACGTTTCCGTAAACGACATGACGGAGCGGATATCGTCTACCGATGGATGCTCCGAAAATCCCGTGATCAGTATCCTCTGCCCTGTCTTTACTTCACTCGACTGGAATAAAAGCCCCAGGGAGCTTAATTCCTTGCCGACAGTGCCAGTCAGGGCGGCTAGATATCCATTGCCGACATCTTCCTTGACAGGATTCACGTCTGCCGGTTTCGTTCCCGCCGCAAAGTACTGAATACAATCTGTTTCCAGTTCAATATACGCAACTGCGTCCCCTCCTTTTGTTTTCCAGAGAGAGGCATGCTTTACTTTTTCGCCCCCTTGAAGGCTGAGTGACTTCAATGCGGTCGCCTCCGAGGTATCTCCATGGATCTCGGTCAAGTCGTCTTCGTGCCAGCCAATCTCAACAGCCACCAGGTGATCCTCAGCGGACCAAAACTTGATTGACTTGATCAATTTGTTGCCTTTGCGACTGAAAAAGGCCTTTCCGGCTTTCACCCCGCCGACAGGTTTGTTGTCTGTCAGAGGAAATTCAGCAATGTCATTCACCCTAACAAACGCGGCGGGGTTTACTCCGTTAATAGATGTGCTTTTTGAATGAGAGAAGGCTGAGCAGCGGTTTGGATTTGATTGGCCGACATGTAACTAGACAGAAATGGTATTGACAGAAATATAGAATGGTTGAGCGTGGAGAGGCTTTAATAATAGTAATAGAATATAGGTGCGTAGATGCTGAAAGGTAATTCTGCTTGAAACCTGGCGGGAAATTGGAGTATTCGTATATTCTTTGGATGCCAGTCAGTGTATTGTTCTCTTGTCGTTAAATGTGAGTAAGTCGAGATACAGTTTATAGTAATATAAGTATGATAGTGGGTCAAATGCGTACATGCAGGATATAAACATTAAAGTTATTACAGCACACTACCCGATGAACATGCATTACGCGTGAGAGTTAACAGATAGTAATAATGTCTTGAAAACATGTCAACTTCTTATGTCATACGGCTGGGTTATTTCACATACCCAAAGCCACAGTGGAGTGATTGTTTTGCATGGGCGGTAAATTGATAAAACGTATTGGCAAGAGTGGTCTAGGAAGAGAGATAAGGAGCAGTATCAATCGGCTACAGCAAGGAAGAAAGGTATTATGTTCGGCGTCAGGAGGTGTGTTGTTGTGCACCATTTGTCTAGGACAATTATTATTTGTGATGAAGATGACTAGTATCTGGTTACATAGGCGACTGAAGAGAAAGGGAAAGAAAGCAAACGAGGCCAGAGCGCGGCCTCAAGGAATCGAATCAACGACTCATCCCCCCCTTCTACCAAGTCCATCGCGTTGAAATACACTCAGAAATAGGCATCGGCCTCATTGATACGGCGCAAGTCTATCACAATGACCTGCCATCAGGTAGCGCACGTCCAGAGAAAAAAAGAGAGAAGAGAAGAAAAGAAGTGGATGAGTAAGTACCTAAGGTAGTGTAGTTCATATTCTCCCAAGTCATCATTCATTTAATCAGCAAAATAGCTGCTAGTGGTATCTTCAAAAATCTATGCACAAAACGAAACCGGCACACAAGCCCTTTTACCAACCAACACCAGCAACTCCGCCCATCATCAAACGCTGTTCCAATCATAAAAATATCGTTCAAAGCACGTAAATCGAGTAGCCGCCAACTGTTTAGATGTCCGGTAGTGTTCGGGTTTCATCCAGCATCATCTCGTCACCCCCTAGCTCCTTTTCTAGCTCGTCTGCTACAAAGCCCTCGTAGTCGTCCAGGCTCTTTTGAACGTGAATCTTGAACTTGATTACATCGTTTAGCATACGATCAATCTCCGTGTGAAGCTCTTCTCGTAGCGAATTGGCTCGCAATACCAGCTGTTCATACCTGATCAACACAGTTAGCTATTCTGATTTGCTTAGTAAGGGAGGGTCAGACGTACTCTATGGTGGTATTAATCTCGCGCTGTTCCAGTAATTGTACCGATTCTGTCAAACCAGCGCGCATTCTGGACAGCTCCTTTTCCATCTTTTCAATTTGCGCATCAGATGCCATCTTCTGCGCCGTAGCAACTTCTTTGGTCTTTTCATATTCCTCTTCTGCCGCCCTGACTCGGTGATTCAAAGCCTCGACCTCGTTCCGTTTGTCTTCGATGGCTTCCTTAATGCCGTCCAAGAGATCGTGATCCTTCATCATATCGTCCATGACAGCCCCGCGTCGGTCTGCAATTTCTTTCCGCAAAGATATAAAGCTGTTTCGGATTTGTCCTCGAAGGTCCAGGTTGAGCACATGCCCCGGTTGATAGCCCGTTACAGCGTCCACAAGCAATCGATCTGTCGCAGGAGTGTGTGTTGTGCTGGAGCTCTTCCAATTTGACGAGCCCATGCTATTCTCGTTAAGAGTTACCTGCAGCTCGTACTCTCTGCCTTTGGCGTTGACCGCCGTAGCCGGAATGAGCGCAATCTGATAGGCTATTGTGTTGTACTTGTCCACCACGCGCTCGAGCTCATCGAGCTTTCGGCTAGCTTCAGCTTCCTTCTCCATCACCTTTTTCTTGATTTCATCGAGCCGCTGTCCGGCCGACTCAATACCTTTTTGCAGGCGTTCACGTTCCGAAGTCATGCGGTCGATATCCTGCATGCTGATGCCCTGGTCGTCAACAGCCTTTTGAAGTCCTCGTCGCTCTTCTTCAACCTCTTTCAATTCCTCCCTTAACTTATCCAGCTCCGCTTGTAAGACTAGAATTCTGGCTTCATATTTTTCTGAGCGTTGAACCGCGAGCTCGTTGTAGTCCTCAAATTTGATGCGATCCTCCTCCATGATTTTAAAGTGATTATCCAAAACAGCAGGATCTGGAGTCGATTTTTCAAGGTCTTCGATTTCCTTCAAAAGTCTCTCGTTTTCGGCCTCTAGCATTTCGAGTTCCGCTGTATATTTAGAGTTGGACTGTTCAAACGCCCTAGCCATTGCCTCAACGTGCGGAGCTAGTAGTCGTTCTGCATCCTCGTCGCCCATATCGTCATCCATAGCGAGCCAGTCTCTGTATGCACTACTAAGAAAGCCAAAGATGATCTGATCGCCACTTACATCGACGCCCGCGTCGAGACAAGCTTCCATATAATGGTTGTTGGCATAGCCATCCAGCATTTGCGACAGCTGCATCATCCAGTGCAAAAGACCAAGAAAGGTGCTCCAATTCTGTCCGCCCACCGCGGCAATCTGGCTTTTTGTGATGCTACGCTCAAAGGGATATCGAAGCTGCTTCAGAATGGGTGGCACTTCTTGATCAATATTTTTCTGGAACCGATGGCTAGGGTCAATCCGGTGGTAAAGCCACTGGAACATGAAATTGAAATCCTTTTGAGTCGGAGATTTGAGAATGTTTTGCGACAGCGAATGCTTCATTTCCATCTCAAAATTGTGTTGGACCATGAAATCCATCAGCTCCTGGGCGATTCGGGCTTGGAATGATCGATCTCTCAAGGGCCGCGGGTCGCGTGGAACTCCCGCCGCCTGGGGCGTTGTTTGGAAAAAGCTCTGGTGGCTTACAGGGCCGGCTGTTGATGGTCGCGGTCGGTATACGCTGCTGCGCCTGTCGCTTTCCATCGACGGTCTCGCCAGGCCGGGAGTGAATGCTGAAGGAGTATAAGTCGCTCTGGACTGTTGAAAGGAGGTTCGCTTGACAGAAGATAATCCGAGGTCAGCCAGGTTGGCGCCTGATGATGCGCGCGGGAACATTGGCGGATTCGGTCGCGTTACAGCCAAGGAGTGCCTAGATCCCGATACTGAGCGTCCGTGAGCGCTGCCGTAGCTGGAGCTCGGATTCGGGCGCTTCAAGCTGCCCGGAGCTGGTATTCCGCTATTCGTACTGATGCCCGCCAACGTCTGTGGTGCCGGTCAGCGGTTATTGATTGCGCGCCGCAAGCGACGATTGTCCCAGTTTTCCGATTCTGCGACAGAAACGACTTACCTCTCTTTTCCTGCGGACGCTCCATAGGTTCGTATCTTGAGACATGATGAATAGCCTTCCCGCGGGGCTGTTGGCTTTGCGACACGATTCAGATTACCAGAGAGTTAAGCCTGCAATGTTGGCGGATAGAAATCAGAAACAAAAATCAGAACTTCGCTATGCTCAACGAAGCGGGTTGGGTGATAGGCGTCGTGGGGCAGTTGGACTTGGGGGGAAAAAAGATAAGGTATCCTGGGTTGCTCGGTGAGAAAGTAAACAAATCGCTTATTGGGTAGCGGCATCCTAGCGCGATGGGGAGAACAAGAGACGTGAGACGATGCTGCACGTGATCTTTGAAGAGCCGGCAACAAGCCCAGAAAAGGTACGTACCTGTGATTTTAATTGAGCCCGTTGCCTCGGTCCAGGCTTTTGGGCGCTTTTCCGGAGACAGCGCTCAGCCATCCAGCTGGTCCACAATTACCGAGCCCAGCATATGCCTGTCGCATCAAGGGCATCTCGTGCTTCGTGCCTTGTTCATCATCAGCTTCTCAATTTACAGCCAAGATTTCCGTCTACTCTGGTGGTGCTGGAGGCTCGGTCTGAGCATCTTTGTCTATCATCATGGCGATACGCGAGGAAATCGTGGCGTCTGCAGTAAGTCGCTTTATACAATCCAACCCCCTCAAGGTAAACATTCGCGGGTTCAACTCTTACTGACAAATACTCTTCTAGGCGCAATGTTAGTTCCCCATTCTCGACCTGTTTAATTGCATGACACTCTCACGAGACACGATATTGACAATGGCACAGTTTTACAAGACCCTAGCGTTGCAACGTCATCCATCGATAACAAGATTTCGTTTCTTCGAACCAAGAACCTAACGCAGGAGGAGATTGATGCTGCTCTCGCCAGAGCCGGGGGCAACAGCGCGGTAGCTGCGGCGGCCCCCTATCCAAGCGCGCCGCCACCACAGGGTCCATCTCAACAATATTATCAGCCTTATCCTCAGTATGCTGCATGGCAACCACCTGCGGCCGCGCCGAAAAGGGATTGGAGAGATTGGTTCATCATGGCTACTGTGGTGGGCGGAGTCAGCTACGGGCTGTTCTCCTTGGGCAAGGTAGGAGCAACAAATACACGCGTTTTATCACAGCTGGACTAACGAGAGAACGATAGCGTTATGTATACCCTCTCGTAGCGCCACCTACCCCTGAAAAGCTGGAGCAGGATAAGAAGTCGATTGAAGAGCAGTTTGACAAGGCATTTGCCCTGGTTGAACAGCTATCAAAGGATACAGAGGCGCTGAAAGATGCCGAGAAGCAGCGGACAGAGAAGCTGGATATCACACTCGCAGACATCGAGACCATCATGACGGAACTCAAGGCGGCAAATAGGCGCCGGGAAGATGACGCGCAGCGCATTCGCGACGAAGTACAGGGCCTCAAGGACGCAATTCCGCGAGCCATGAACAACCAGAAGGAGCAAACCGATAACCGACTCGTCGAAATCAACACCGAGCTGACCAGCCTCAAGACCCTTGTGTCGCAAAGGATGAATGCCAACTCCAATGTGTCTGCTTCAAGTGGCTATTTCCGAGGCACCAATGGATCCAGCGGTGTTAACGGCGCCAGCGCAACCAGTGGAACAACATCACCCCCGGCGGCAGTAGCTTCTCCTTCTGCCGAGACCTCTACGGAAACGAAGCCCGAGGCCCCTAAGAGTGCGTCTCAGAACAGATTCAGCAGAACCTCTGGCTCCGCGGGTAAGGCGTCCATCCCGGCATGGCAGATGGCC
Source organism: Trichoderma gamsii (assembly GCF_001481775.2). NCBI lineage: Eukaryota > Fungi > Ascomycota > Sordariomycetes > Hypocreales > Hypocreaceae > Trichoderma > Trichoderma gamsii. The sequence goes on along the minus strand of NW_020171407.1, from coordinate 24,853 downwards.
ATGGCCGGCCAGAATGCCGGATCTGCTGGTTCTTCCGGCAAAGAAGCTGAGAAGACCACCGCAGATGCCGCGGCAGGCAGCTCGTAAATCATTCATTAGTTGAAGTTCGCCATGCATTGTACGGTTTTTGCTCTAAATTGCGGTTACTGTTGCGCTACGGATAAAGAAATGCAGACATCAATTGGATAACGGCTGGAGCGTTGGTTGCAATTTCTATGTATTTAATATCAAATGGACCATACTTTTTTCTTTCATTGTTAGTTGCTAGAGGATATGAATGTCATTCAATAAGCATTCAATAAGCCAAGACAAGCTTCTATAATATCTTGAATTAAGCTCCAGTGGCCGTCATATTAGGGTGCTGAAAGACGGGCCGAGGCTCGGCTTCTTGTCCGTCACCGAGCATCAGATTCCTAATGCGCCCCTAACTGCAGTCTAGAAATGGCAGCCCACTACGATGCTCGCAAACTTTACCAAAAGTAATTGTTTTTCTATAGAGAAGCCAGGGAAACTGACAGGTATCCACAGCCTCGCATCTCAATCAAGCCCCGCGGATGATAGTGCAAACGCCTCGATTCTGTACCTGATGATGGACCTCTCCACTCAACTCTAGGCTGTTTTCCCTTACACCGTCCAACTTTCCCGCCCCTAAAATTGAAATGACTTCTATGACGCCTTTTATTTTATAAGACATTTTCCCTCCCTTCTTCCTCTAATTTTTTATTCCCTAATTTTCATTATTCCGTTCTACCAAACCTAAGCAAGATCACATCTATTTTGTTTTCTTCTCAACATAATGGACGGGCCTCCGTCCCCAACCGTCGAGGCCACCATTGTCTCTCCCTCGTCACCATCTCACACTGCGCAGCTCACTTCTGGCCTCAGACTCCTGTTTATGCTTCTGTCGAAAATTCCCCTATTAACCCAAGTTGCCATTTTACATGTTCTGCAGCTCTCAGAGCCATCAAAATACCTCGACCTGAAATCTAATTTGGTAGTGTCTCTAATACGCGCAGTGTTGACGCCTTCAACTCCACGGCCAGTGTCCTCTGTCCAGAAATTCACCACGCGCAACGTTGAGATCAAGGGCAAAATATGGGTCAGCTCATATGCCTCTCCTCCTCCGCCCGAGACCGACATCAGAGACTCACTGATACAAGTCGTGGAGAGCATGAGAGACGAAAACGTGAAAGAGGGCAACGTCAGGATCCCCCCCTTCTCTCACGTAGAGGCGGAATGGACAGGCTATAGAGCATCAGCCTCGAAAAGGGAACATTTGCCTAAAATCTCGGAGGTGGCCAAGTTTCATGAAATGATGAAAGAATGCCAAAAGCCCACGACAGTGCTCTATTTCCATGGCGGCGCCCATTACCTTTGCGATCCTGCTACGCACCGTAATACGGTAACAAAACTGGCCGAGTTGACCAAAGGAAGATGCTATTCAGTGCGATATCGACTGGCGCCACAGAATCCATTCCCAAGCGCGCTGCTGGATGCTCTTGTGTCCTACTTTACGCTGCTTTATCCGCCCCCGGATGCCTTTCATGAGGCTGTGAAACCAGAGCACATTGTTTTTGCGGGAGACAGGTATGACTTCTCGGACATATACATCACCACATGCCGTGCCACTTGAACTGTCATTTTAGCTAACGCATCGATTTCGTACAACAGCGCCGGTGGAAATCTCGCTCTTGCGCTACTGCAGCTGCTTCTCCAGCTGCGTCGCACGAACCCTCGAATTCAGTGGTACGGCGAGCAGCGCGAGGTTCTTTTACCAGCGGGCGTTGCTTGTGTCTCCCCTTGGATTGATATCACGCACAGTACGCCTCCATGGCAGGGCCAAGATCCCCACCCCTTTGACTATCTGCCCAAGCCACGCCCCGAATTCGAGGCCAAGATACCTCCTTGTTCGATCTGGCCAGCAAGTCCCCCGCGGAAGCGTTTCTATGTGGACGACGATCTGGCCACGCACCCGCTGGTAACGCTCATCATGAACCGCTCATGGGAGGGGTCGCCGCCCATGTGGATGTGCACGGGTTGGGAGCTGCTCGCCTACGAAGACAAGGCCTTGGCAATGAAGCTCGCCGCCGACGGCGTACCGTTGATATTCGAAGAATACGAAGCCATGTCGCACTGCTTCGCGCTATTCCTGGAGCGCCTGCCTGCTTCTCAGCGTTGCCTCGAGAGCTGGACAAGTTTCATTAGCAGGGCGGTCGAAAGTCCGGTATCTATTGAGTCGCGCGCAACTACTATCAAAGCCCGGACGCTGGAAGAAGTCCCTTTGAAATTTGATGAGCTTCTAGATGAATCTCTTGAAGAGATACAGGCTGCGGTTATAAGTAAGGTTGGCGAGGGAGAGCATCCGGAGATTACAGCAAAGTTGTAAATATAGGATACCAGGTATTATATGGGATATAGATACACTATGATGAATTGCACATATATGATTAAGAAAATGGCTCTTCCATTTTAACTTGACCTATTTAATTACTGGTTCACAATCTTTCGGATCGATGCGTGTCAAGCTTAAGCTCAAAGCCAATCGGCTCCGCTGCGGCACCGCAGCGCTAAAACCAATTGGCGCAGCTATGCGATTTGCATATGCATTTGGTGACATGAAGAAACTCCAAACCACCTCTTTCTTCTCATCTCTCTCAACAACCCTCGCCTTTCCCTCACCCAGAACAGGCCAATTGGGCGCCTAGGCCGTTGACCGACAATGGAGCGCCACAAGCAGGCCGTGACCAAGATTGCCGCCGCCGTCCGGGGCTACTTTGAGCGCGGCGAGGCGTACCGCATCTTCCACGGCTCGACAAACAGCACTCGCCCTCGTCCGGGTCCAGGCCACCGCGCCGTCGACATCAGCGCCCTCAGCAACGTCCTGGCAGTCGATCGCGGCGCGCGGACGGCCCTCGTCGAGCCCAATGTGCCCATGGACCGTCTGGTCGAGGCGACGCTGCGCCACGGCCTGGTGCCGCCCGTTGTGATGGAGTTCCCCGGCATCACGGCCGGCGGCGGCTACGCGGGCACCGCCGGCGAGAGCAGCTCGTTCCGCCACGGCTTCTTTGACGAGACGATCAACTACGTCGAGATGGTGCTGGGCAACGGCGAGGTCGTGCAGGCGTCGCCCACCGAGCGCTCGGATCTGTTCCGCGGCGCGGCGGGCGCTGTGGGAACGCTGGGCGTCACGACGCTCATGGAGCTGAACCTCATTGAGGCGCGCAAATTTGTCCAGACGACGTATCACCGCACCCACAGCGTGGCCGAGGCCGCTGCCCGTGTGCGCGCCGAGACGCAGGACCCCAAGAACGACTACGTCGACGGCATCCTCTTCTCCAAGGACCACGGCGTTGTCATCACCGGCCGCTTGACGGACGACAAGCCCGACGACCGCAAGGTCCAGACGTTCAGCCACGCCCAGGACCCGTGGTACTACCTCCACGTCGAGGACAAGACTCGACATAGCTCGGCCGAAACGCCGCTCGACGCCGTCACCGACTACATCCCGCTGGCCGAGTATCTCTTCCGCTACGACCGCGCGGGCTTCTGGGTCGGCGCCCAGGGCTTCACCTACTTCAAGTACGTGCCCTTCACCAGCTTCTGGCGCTGGTTCCTTGACGACTTCATGCACACGCGCATGCTCTACCGCGCCCTGCACGCCAGCGGCGAGTCGGCGCGCTTCGTCGTCCAGGACCTGGCCGTCCCCTACGACAAGGCCGCCGAGTTTGTCGACTACACCACCGACGAGTTCGGCATCTGGCCGCTCTGGCTGTGCCCTCTCAAGGAGACGCCCAACCCGACATTTCACCCGACGTGCGAAACGGAGGTTTCAGAGAACGGCAACAAGGTCATCCCCAAGCCCATGCTCAACATTGGCGTCTGGGGCTGGGGCCCCGAGAGCCACGACGACTTCATCACAAAAAACCGCGCGCTCGAGGACAAGCTCGTCCAGCTAGGCGGCCGCAAGTGGCTCTACGCCCACACGTACTACTCCGAGGACGAGTTCTGGCAGGTCTACGATAAGCCGTGGTACCAAGCCCTGAGGGAGAAATACAGCGCCACGACGCTGCCCTCGGTGTACGACAAGGTCAAGATTGACATTGAAGCGAGCAGGAGAGAGAGGCAGCTGTGGAAGAAGTCGCTCAAGAGCAAGTGGCCTGTGGGTGGGCTGTATGGAATTTGGAGGAGTATTCTTACGAGGGACTATAATTTGCATAGGCATGCGGAGTGGAAATACAAGGGGGATGAGTGATGTATATGTATGATATAAGATGAGGAAGAGAAAAAGGAGCTTGATGTGAACATGACAGAGATTAGATTAGACCAAAAGAAGGCTTGCTCTGCAGCTTACTGTTAGACATGCAATGCGATGGGCCAGGATGGCCATGTAAAACAATAGAAACCAATGGATACCCTGAGCATATAAGCTCACAACATATCATCACATAATCTTATAGAGCAACTTCAATTCGCACATCATATCATGTCTATATTTTGAAGGCTCAAGCTCCTGAGAGCAAAGCTCATCTCTAAATACTTTACACTCATGATACCCGGCACAACTCATGTGCATCATGTATTTCTCTCCATCCTCGTATTTTATTCTTCACGGCTTCTCATTACGGGTCTTAAACATGCCCAACTTTTGCCGTCTATATTCAGAAAAAAAAAAAGAAAAAATCATCGCAACAAATTCCAAGTTTATCATCTGCGTTTCCCTCAAGCAGATGAGTCTATCGCTGTGCTTTCGTCGTGCCACTAGATAGCGTAGGTAGTATTCCCATAACAATCGCCCAATAGTGGTTTTTTCAAAAATAGGACGCCGTGTGCTCCATGCCGCACAAATTATTCAAACAGAAAAAAAAATTAAGTTTTCTTTATGTTCAATGAAAAAGGTGGTGAAAGAAGAAGATTGACCGTCTAGGCCAATTTAAGCCTTGACCTTGTATTCGCGCTTGAACATGTCGTCAATGTTCTCCAGGTAGTAGGTGCCAGGAGCAATGGTAGAGGCATCACCCTTGGGGGTGTAGTTCTTCTGGAGATGGGCCTGCTTTCGGAGATTGCACATCTCATCGTAGGTCTCAGGAGGGACGGCACGGCGGGCCTCCAGACGAGCGGGGATGTCCAGGATCTTGTGCATGGTCTCGACGTTGCCGACGACGCGGAGAGACAGGAAGGTGGCGGCGAGGCCGGAGCCGTAGCTGAAGAGACCAATTCGCTTGTTCTCGAGAGCCTTGGCGTCGTTGAAGGACAGCAGACTGGCCAGACCACCCCAGACGCTGGCGCAGTACATGTTGCCGCAGAGGGTGGCAACCTGGATGGCGGGGTTGACGCGCTCCTGGAAGCGCTTCTTGGTGAGACCCATGAAAGTCTTCTCCAGAGCCTTGTCGGTCAGGGACTTTTCATAATCCATGTCACGCAGCTCAGGGGCGACCTCGGCGAAGGCAGCGGCATCAGCGTTGTTCAGGAAGTCGTGGTACAGCAGTCTGGCGTATGACTTCTGGACCAGCTTGCAGGTGGGGGCATGGAAAGCAAGGTAGTCGAAGCGGTCGAGAGGGGTCTTGCTGGAGTCGACACCGTTGGTGGTGCCGTTGGCAAACTTGGCCTCCTTCTTGCAGTAGTCCCGGTAGGCAGCATCAAGAGCCTTGGTGTAGCAAGTGAGGGAGAAGTGGCCGTCGACAACGGGGTACTCGCTGGTCAGGTCAGGCTTGTAGAAGTCGTAGGCGTGCTGCATAAAGGTGCCGCGCAGACCGGGCTCAACAACGAGAGGGGCGTTAGGGCCAACAAGAATGGCCACGGCGCCAGCGCCACCGGTTGGTCGGGCTGCACCCTTGGCATAGAGGGCAATGTCACCAGCGACCACAATGGCGTCGCGGCCGTCCCAGCCTGAGGACTCGACCCAGTTGACGCTGTTGATGAAGGCGTTGGTGCCGCCGTAGCAGGCGTTGAGGGTGTCGACACCCTCAATGTTGGTGTTTTCACCAAACAGTTGCATCAGGACAGACTTGACGGACTTGGACTTGTCGAGGATGGTCTCGGTGCCAACCTCGAGACGGCCGATCTCGTTGACGTCGATGTTGTAGTTCTTAATGAGTCTTGAGGTGACGGTGAGAGACATGGAGTAGATATCTAGAGTCAATGTTAGTCGTGGGCTCAAGAATTCAGGGGTATAGGCAGAGAAAAAAAAAAGTGTAGCAAATGCGCGGGGAGAATAGAGAAATGCCAAACTCACCCTCTCGGTCGTCACAGAAGGCCATCTTGGTCTGGCCTAGACCAATGGTGTACTTGCCAGCGGCAGCACCATCGAACTTCTCGAGCTCGGTCTGCTCAACATACTGTTGGGAGAAATCACTGTCAGCGGCATGATTTTGAGGAATTGCGGTGGATGGAGGGGCAATTGACGAACCTGGCTGGGGAAGTAGATCTCAATGGCCTTGATGCCAATGTTCTGAGGTCGGGCGGCCATTCTGAAAGGTAGAGCTGGGTGTAATGAAGCTTGAGAGAGCTGTTCAAGTGAGTTGAGAGAGTAAAGAGTGAAGGAGAGGAAAGCTGCCAGCTCAGGAGGGGATACCGTCGACTTTCTGGCTGGGACGTGGCGGGCTGCAAGTCCATTTAAAGGTTTTCACCGCCCTGGTGGCAGGCGGTCGCTGTAGCGCCTTAGTCGCAGGGGACTGCATAGCGGCAGCGCTTCTGCCAGGGGTTGCGCTACCAGTGGACACTCCCGCTATGGTTTAGCAGGCAGAGGTGCATCCACAGGGGGGGGGGGATCCAGATGCTGGCCAGGTGGGGATCGGCCGTTGCTTTTTTTTTCCTTTTGGCGCTTTTTGATCGCATCAATCTGGCCTTGGAAATTGCATGGCTGAGTAGATTGCCGGTAGTGCGAGCTTTGCTATCTTAGCGGATCGCGACTACGAGTACGGAGCACGCGAATACCGTGCCGTACCTGAGCACAGAGATACGAGCAAGTGTGTGTGAGAACGCAGCAGGGAATGAATATCTAGATCTAGATACATGCAGCAGGACACTCGAATCCGGATCTTCTTCGCCTTCAGATTGTCTGATCTGTTCCTCCCTGAGAGGCCCCCATGCGAGCGTTATCTCTGATTGCTCACAAGCGAGTAAGTTTGTGGGGGAAAGGAAAATCCAGCCTTCATCATCAAGTGGGCTCTCCTTACTCGCCCCAGAAATTTCTTGTAGCAGCAGCATCTCTATCACTCCCAAATGCTCTCGTGCCATTGCTACCGTGTCCTCCATCCCCTCGCGCCCAATTCGCTCCATATTTCGTAGCCATCAGCTTGCTATTAGCACTCTGTGTGTGGCCGTTCAGTCGGGCCGCGTGTCGTCCCATATTCTCTCCTGCAAAGTGCCAGCTCACTCGCTGCCTCTATTCCCATCGCCCAGATCGCAGCGCATTGTCCAAAGTCTTACCATGCTGCGTTGTCAATCGCCCCACCACCTTTTTCTCTTCCGCTTCCTACATCGCTACAATCCTCTTCGTCCCACCATTCCCTCTTCAGCTTAGGCTTCACTTACATGGGGACCAACGCCAGCATCATCTCCTTTCAGCCATTTATGTAAATGGCACTCTCCAGCGCTGCCAGTTGCATCATTGACCCTGGCTTAGGCAAGAGTTGCACAGTTCTAGGACCAATCTCAGCCGGGCCGGGCACATTGCGGCTAGTTCCATCACGGACTCTAATGCGCCGAATCTAATGTCGCCGACTACCTATTCTACCCTTCTCTCCGTGAGCTTGCTCCGAAAGCCATATCTGTATGGCCAACGGCGGACATGCAAAGTCAGACTGAACACGGTGAGACCGATATTTTTGGCTTGCATTCACCGACAGTTGATCCATAAGGACAGACGCTGCCTGGAAATCTTTGTACCACCTCGTCCTAAGACGTGTCTTTATCCTCTCCATTGTCTTTTGCTAAAGTACAAGCAGGTACTTTGTAGTAAACTTTACAGCCTTAGAACGCCAGCAACATCAAAAGCCCCTTTCCTGACAGGCTTGAGGCTTGCGTGGTATAAACTCCAAGGCTACAAAGCGTAAATCGTCCGCAATCTGTTGCCAGAAGCAGAAGCTACCCAAGGTAATCCCTCATCATGTAGATGCCATCGTCACTCCGCAACCGCGCAGGCATGGCTTCGTTCACGACGTCCGCTCGGATTCCGGGACGGCCCCACTACCGGCCTCGTAACTCGGATCGAGAAGTCGCGACCCAGCTTCGCGAGAATCCAAGGAAGGTGCCCAAGACAAACGGCAAAAGCTGCATCACACCATCTTGGCAGGTTGATAAGATTCACCATCGGTGATGTGTCGCATTTCGATGAATTACAGCCAGCTCTAGATTGCCGTGCATGAAACAACCACTGATCAATCCAAAGATAGGATGCGAATACGAACATTGCACTAGTACCTTGCATATCGCGAATACGTCTTGTGCGGTAATTAACATGTATTAGACCCGCAATAACCTAATCTCATTGGCCAGCGACCTGCGTACTCGTACCGTCAGTTCTGTACATGATCGCCAACAGATTGAGAGACCACAATGTCAATGCGTGAAATCGCAACACCACGTTGGTTTATTGCGGGGAAGCGGCATCTCCCAGCGCTTATGTCGTGATCTTGAGATTTGCAGAATCCCAGCCGCGTCTTATCGATACAGAGCTCCGCATGCATACGCGAGAGAGAGCGTCTCAGTAGATAGAGATCCAATAACGGCAACCTCGTAATCGACAATAGCCACCAGAAGGAGATTAGAAAATGACGAAATGCAATATTTTGAGTAAATAAAAGACACAAGGCAGTAAACAACATTACAAGAATCTAAGACACGCCGATATTACACTCCTTCGTATCTAAAGGATAGATGCTACAGAGGACACGGTTATAGTAGTGCGATCATAACGATTGTCTAGGCCTCAGTGCGGCGTTCCCTCTGGTGCGTGATAAAAGTGTATACCAGTCGACAAGCAAAATGTAATAATTTTGAATCAAATTAGATGCATTAGGCTATAACGCATGATGCAACGATAAGAACTTGTCTTGACAATATGAAGTAGTAATGATACCGGGTAGCTGTACTAAGAAGAAAAACGAGAAACCAATAAGCATGGACATTGGAGAACTTGCGATCAATATGAGATATCATGTTATTTAAATTGAGTGTTCTCCTAGGTATTTTCTTATTTCATGTACTCTATTGATGTAGGTCAAAATACAAAGTACAAGTTCCAAAAACAAAAAAAGAAAACGCCACGCTATGCGATCCGTTATGTGACACTCTTGCCACAATCATACACGCTCATACTCGGAATCCGAAGTCGTGCTCTTCTTTTCCTCCTTCACAGTTCCCGCCTCGGCCGTCTCTACAGTCTCGGACTTCACTTCTTCCTTCCCAGCCTCTCCAGCGGACAGAGGCTGCTTAGGAGTATCGTCGGCACTCTTAGTCTCAGTGCTCTCCTTCTTATCCGAAGCCTCATCGGTCTTCTTCTCGGCCTCCTCACTCTTCTTCTTCTCCTCTTCAGCCTTGAGCTTATTCTTCTCCTCCTCCTCTCGCTCCTTGCGGCGCTTCTCAGCCTCCTGAATCTCCTTTTCCTTCTTATCCTTGCGAGTCTGAATCACCCAAGCGTCAGCAGCCTCAATGGCCTCCTCAGGAGAACGCTTGTGCCTAAGAAGCAGTCCTTGAATCTCAGCGGGGCTGAACTCGTGCTCGGGGATCTTGGCGGAAAAGTGCGTGGATAGGTTTTCAATACGCTCAGAGATTTCGGCGTGCTGGCGGGCCCATCTCTCCTTTGCCTCCTCGGAGGGCTCAGCACGCTTAGGAGTACTGGAACCGTCCTTGGCCTTCATGGCAAGCTCGGTTGAAGCAAACTCGCTCTCAAAGGGAGCGTAGATGGCACGGAAGATGGACTCGGACATGGTCTTGTCGGCAAGAGAGAAGGGAACAATCATATCCACACGGCCGGGTCGGATAAGCGCCTTGTCCAACTTCTCGATGTGGTTGGTGGTCATGATGAGCAGACGTCCCTCTTGCGAGGCAACGCCATCAAGGATGTTGAGGAGGCCAGAGAGTGAAAGGCGACCAGTGGATCCAGAGGATGAAGAAGAGGACGAAGGAGGAGGAGGAGGAGCTGAAGGATCCGTGCTTGGGGCGGGATTAGGCGCAGCGTCTGGCTCTTCTCGCGTGTGAGTCAAGCCAGCAGTGTCGATATCTTCGAGAAGGACGAGACAACGGGTGGGGAGGCTGCCGAAGAGAGAAGTGAGGCCCTCTTCGGTAGCGTTGATGGAGCTGAGGCTGACGATGTAAATCTTCATACGGAAGTATCCAGCCAGGGCCAAGCTGAGCGAGCTCTTTCCGGTACCTGGAGGGCCATACAAGAGGTAGCCGCGTCGATAGGGAATTCCACGGTTGGCATACCACCGACGAGTAGCAGGGTTGAGGTAGTCAGCGGTGTCGGCAATCAGATCCTCCTTCAGCTTCTCATCCAGGATGACGGTCGAGAAGGGGCGGTTAGGACGAGACAAGCTGCGCTGCCAGTATGGCTCTCCGCCGTAAGCAGAGCCGCTGGAGCTTCTGTAGATGAGAGTCTTGCGTTCGTCCTTCTTGAGGTACATCTGGCGAGCATCGGCAAGGAGCTCCTTTAGAAGGCGAGGGTTCCGGCCAAAGCATGAGATGGAGAGCTCCTCTCGCTCGCTGGCGCTCTGGAAGTTGATCTGCTGCTGGTTCTGGTGGCGCTCAAAAAAGAATGGGCGGCTCTTGTACCAGAACAGATGAGAGCCAAAGGACGGGGTGTAATGGAGGTTCTGCTTTGGCCCCATGAAATCGACAACAGGCACGTCCTCGTCGCCCTCATCGTCGCTGTCGTCATCCGAGTTTCCTCCCCAGACGTAGCTGCTGCGAGAGTAGAGGTCGGTATTGACCAGGAAGCGGCGCGAGTTTTGCGAAAACTTTTGGCGCGAGATCCAAAGCATGAGCATGTTGTAAATCTCGTCATCGGTGCGGACCCTGAAGGACGACATGAGGTACTCGTCGATCCATGCCCACAGAGAAGTGCTGATGTAGCCCCACACGAAGTTGAGGCCGAAGATGGCGACGATGAGGGGGATGTAGAAGTTGAGGTCGATGCCGAGGTAGGTGTGCAAGGCGGATGAGAACATGGAGAAGCCGGGGAAGAAGTAGTTGAGCAGGGCGAATTGCGGATTGGGGACGATTCCGCCGCCTGGGAGAGAAGACATGTTGATGAAGGGATCCATGGCTGCTGCTTGTGACCCAGGCTTTGAGAGACGCAAGATTTGGGATATTGTTTTGTAAAGGACGGTCCCAGCAGAAGGCGCCACTCAATCCAATGTATGTGCGGTGAACTGAGCTGTGAGCGAGCCTCGCCTCCCAGAAAAGTCCCAGATGAAAGAGTCCCAACGCTGCTCTGAGAGAGAGAAGAGGAGTGAGAGTGTCGTGTCTTACATGCAGCCATAAGACGAGCGTCCTCTCCTTATATATACATGCAGGCCTTGCTCCAGGCAGATCAAGCCTGGACGGGAGCCAAGCCAGCCCAAGGATGGTGTTTGACAGCTGAGCTGCGGCCTGGGCGGTGGAGACGAGGCCAGGCGATGTGAATGGCCAGCGCCAGCATTGCCGGCAGATCTCGTTGGATGACTCCCGTCCGAGTGGAGAACTGACTGCCTGATTGCGCCGGAGCTTGATGGGAGGCCCCTCTTTGGAGCCGCCACCGGATTTGATCTGCTTGTGGCATGTGCTTTTCAGCGCTTTTCAGTGCTTTTCAACAAACAGCATTGAAGTGTTGTCTTGGTAGTTTCCCAATCATGATTGAGCATCAAGTGTCTGTTTTCTATACATTCATGTAATTCAATTGACAGCTTCACAACGCCTGGCGGCAGCGTGGCACAAGGCAATTCTCACTGGCTCTTCGTCGCGTGCTCCGAAATTTTATGCTGTGTCACCCATCCCCCTCCCTGCATGTTAAATAAAGTGCTCCCCCAGCTGCAATCATCTCTCTCTCCCCATGGCCTCCATTCCGACCATAAGCGCTCTAGGAAAGGGCCGTACACGAAAACAGTAAAAAATCGCCAAACGAGTTAAACAAGGATCTGACCGCCGATTGAGTCACTGGCGAGAAATCATAATGAGCCGCAGTGCTCCAGCTGGCAGCTAAGCCTCACAGCCTCCTAAGAGCCTCCTCTCACTTCGATGTTCAGCAGGTGCCTTGTAAGGCTGCCTGGACAAGAGAAAACGGCCCCATCAGCGCGAACCCCAGTTGGGCCAAACGCTGCACGCTAGACTGTGCAAATTCACTGTGCATCTGCACTGCAAGTATCCGTAGAGCTGGTGTTAAGCATAGTGGTTCTTAAAAGTGGAGGGGAATAGCACCGCCTCTTTGACACTGCAGGACAGGCGTGAATGGCCCAAAACTGTGCCACTAGAAACTGTAGAAACCTAACGGATGTTGTCCGAGCATATGAGATGCGACGGGCTATCCTAACGGATGCTGGACAGGAAAGTCACTGTCATATGGTTCAAGATGCTGGATTCTTCAAGGGAAACAAAATGTGTTGGCATACAGTGCATAGTGAGTATGATACTGTCTTGCGCACTGTCAACGAGATATAAGAAATCGAATTCCATGTCTAGGGACCCCAGACTCGGTCACGATCTGCTATGGTCACCCGAATTATGGATCACGGAGCCCCAGGTTATCTTAGAGTTACCCAACTCGCTCTCCACAGAAATAGGATATTGGTGTACACCACTGATCTTACCTCCATCTTGAAGGATTTGGATAGTATGGTTAAGACCAAACTCGTAAGTGGTAACAGAGTCTGAGCATCTCGAGTCGACATACGCTTAATTCCTATCCGGGAGGATTTAATTACCAATTAACTGATTAGTGAAACATGTCTCATTGCTCCAGCTGACGCACATTTCATTATCACGTAGAGGCAATGACCTCAAGCCTATCCAGCCGTAGAATTTCCCAAGATCATGTTCCTGTGTAAATGGAAGAGGGCTGAGTCAAAATTGAGTAAAGATGCGGAATAGAGCCGAGTGTAGGTTGCGTGGCACATTTGCAAGCTTAAAAAGCCACTCCAGAGCCCCGCTAGGAAGCTTCGTATAATTAAGAAGCAAAGTATAGCATGAGTATAAGATGTTGTTAATTTGAATCTGGAAGCAATCATACACTATCTTTGTCAGTAAATGTTGCAAGTCTCGAGACCAGCTGTGGAAGGAAGCGGGCGTTCGCTTCTTCACATACGATGCATTTTGCATTCTCTGCTCGCTGTTGTTGACATCGACGAACAGCATATTAGTGACTGGTTCTGAGGTGGCGGTGGCTTTCGCTGCACTCATTCGAAATGCAATGCTTCCACGTATCTGACATGCCCCCTTTTCATCGCCGTTTTCATATCCGCAATATGCATTCGGCTTCGTGGCTATTCATGTGCGTCGTGTGCACTCGGTAGCTTGCAGAGGGGGTAAAACATGTAGTCAATGCTGAATTCCACTTGGCTGGTTTCTCGATAAGACTGCGCTTTTTTTGGGTTAAAACAGTGGCCGTTCGTGTCACATTATCTACACTAGTAGTACTGGTGAAATTAGCTCCCATCAAAGCCAGACTGTATACATTAACCCATGGGTTATTTAATTATATATACACTTAAGGATTAAGCAGGAGTAGCAGGAGTAGCAGGAGTAGCAGGAGTAGCAGGAGTAGCAGGAGTAGCAGGAGTAGCAGGAGTAGCAGGAGTAGCAGGAGTAGCAGGAGTAGCAGGAGTAGCAGGAGTAGCAGAGGTAGCAGAGGTAGCAGAGGTAGGCTTATAGAAGACTTAAGTTTCCATGCGGTTAAGCTCTCATCTACAGAGAGTATAAAGTTCAACTCGTTTGGCCATAATAAGATTAAGTAAAGCTTGGTCGTTTACCTAGACTGCTTCACAAAAGGATTTGAGGTACAGTTCCCCGCTGAAATAAAGTTCAATGCCAACAACTTAATACCGCTGGGGCAGCAAATGAGTCAAAGATAAGGAAGCTCCGACCTATATAATAACCCGCACTCTCGCCCTCATTTCTACTTCAACTATCTTCTTAACACCAAATCGCTACTTTTACTCACCTCTTCTCTCAATACTATTTGGGTTATATTTGCCGCTGCTCCTACTGCCCAACACCGCCATGACTTCCAAGTTGAGCGTCCGTAAAAGACAACATTGCCCAAGCCACGCGGCGAGAGCAACAATTAAACAGTGCAGGGCTCAACTACGAGCTGCTTCAAATCGAAGAAGAAGGCCATCGGGTTATTAGCCCTAGGTCCGAAAAGATTGTACTGGACCTTATTCACCGTATGGATGATCACATTGAAAATCCTGATTTCCGAAAGCAGACCAAGTTCGCTCGCGAGATGACAACAAAGGTATCGGAGATGCATGATCGAATAAAGACCGACAAAGCCTACGAACCTGCGTTTAGAAAACTGGAAGAGCTGCTGGAGGTGCAATTCCATCTTCGATACAGCGATTATTTAGCTATATACACAAGCCACATGAGAAAAACGGCGAGAGACCTCAAAAAGAACAGCGACTATGAGATCAGCAGCTCCAAGTCTACTTATAACGAGCCCGACTCTGGTCCTGACGAACTCAAGCCCGCATATGATGGCCTTAAGCCCACCGATGATCTCAAGCCTGCGCCTCACGCCATATAGAATGAAGCATGGCAATTCTTTTTGCGCGAATCATGGTCAGCAATCTATGAACGTCTATTGGACGAAAGTGTATTCATCACCGGCAAGCAATGTCCGGACGACCCAATTGCAAGCAGAAACGTGCCCTTAGTGAGGCTGCTGCAAATGGTTGCTATGCTCACAAAGCAGGACACGCTGGATGTTGCAAGAGCCATAGGCGCTTATGTTAATAATCGCAACGCCGCTGAGTTACAACGTTATATCAAGAAAAAGGACTCACTTCAAATAGCGGCGTATCTCAGCAAGGATCTAGAAGCATTATCTGAACCGCCGAGAAACTGTGCGAAAAATGTGGCCATCATCAAAACCGCAATACTTTTTGTTTCGCAACTATACTTCAAGGATTTCAGGTGGGACGATAAGCTACAGATGGTAATCTCATATACAGATGACCCTGCCATTGTGGAAAGTCGATCTTCAACGGCCGGAAAAGCACATTTGGAAGAAGATTCAAGCAATGCCTCATAGAATGAGAAACGCGAGGCAAAAAGGGCTCAAAGCTGCTACTGCTATTACTGCTTTTATTACTTTTACTACTGCTACTAGTTTTATTGCTGCTATTAGTTTTACTACTGCTACTGCTGTTATTCACTTCTATTACTTATACTGCTTTCATTTACTACTATTACCGCTGCTATAACTAGGATGCTGGATGATAGAACCGGGATGCAGGATAACTTTTAATGTTCCTCGATTCCCTTAATAACCCATGCGGGTAATTGTATGCATTGGGTTCAGGTAGTTGGGTCGAAGCGAGCCTGCTTCTAGAAGCAAAGAGATTAGCCCTAATGCATTTAACTTCATATCTCATCAGTAAAATAAGGAAAGTGGCCTTCGTGTCTCTGTCCTAGGAGAATTCATTTTCTCTTTGTGAAGACGAAATAAGTTCCATTAGAATGAAATCGTACGTTATATACTGTATACCCCTAAGCCCCTAAGACATAACTTATTCCTTTCTAATTAATAGTTATAAGAGCTATATACAATAAGGAATATCCGCGTGATTAAGGTAAAGTAGATACTGATTGCTAATTAGAATGCATTTCTGCCGGGATTACTTTCCGACAAGAAGGATAATAGGACTGGTTTTCATCATAAGGTAGTTGAAGCCTACACTTAGATGAACCAACTGCTGCCAGATAACTGCTCCAAAATCTTTTTCCTATTGAGGCTTTGTGGCGGTGCTGCGGAATGGCAACATGTCGGAAGTCGACACGTTCATGGGATTTCCGATTTTCTTGATTTGCTGGCGCAGACTTGGATTCTTTTGGATCCTATTCTCAAGGAGGATCAGCAAGACTGTATATGCTCAGAACCACTAAAAGACGAACATACCACGTGCCTAAACAGATTGGTCTCATGTTTGCCAGATGAAAAAGTGGCTTTCAATGTAGTAACTTGCCATGGACAGAGACAGAAATGAACATACCATATAATATGGAAAATTGGTCCCAAGGCGCCTGATGGTACTGTCATAGAGCCAAAACTGTACGACGGGCTTACGAGCAGGATCTTTTCCTTCGCTTCGGCAACAAGAAATTCCCAAACGGCAGTCATACCAGGGTCGTCACAGTCCCAGTTACTCCGTTCGTTGTCGGCCGCAAACGTTATGGGGTCTACCGATGATTGTGCATAGGTAGTCTGACGAATGCTGTTGCCATTAGCACGCTATCAAAGACCGCAGAGACAGACCAGCTTACTGCGTGATGAGCCGACGTATACCCTCGACTGTACCAGGGCCATACGAAAATGTTTCATCATGGCCTCCAACTAGTCAACGTTCGGTGTGGTGAAGATTTCCGGGTCGAAACCTTGTCTGATCAGCCCCGCCTGTACTAGAGGGCTCAAGACTATAGGCGTAGTGACTATAGGCGTAGTGACGACAGCGCCGTTCTTGCCATCAATG
The DNA here is from genome assembly GCF_001481775.2 of Trichoderma gamsii. Lineage (NCBI taxonomy): Eukaryota > Fungi > Ascomycota > Sordariomycetes > Hypocreales > Hypocreaceae > Trichoderma > Trichoderma gamsii. The sequence continues at coordinate 8,186 of NW_020171407.1, read as the reverse complement.
AGGTTTGATTCATCCGACGACTAAGTTGGTTCAAGTTCCTCTTCGTAGTCCGAGTCTTGCGAACCTGGGACAGAAATTGGCGTCAAAAGAAGACTGCCATCATGATCTGGAGACAAGGAGACCAAAACTCTGTTTCAACTGAAACTTTGTCGCTGGAGCTGTGGCCAAGTTCATTGACCAGAGAGACAAAGGCACATCAATTGTGTCATCAACAACGCTCTCAGGGCACAGTGGGCTCAATCAAGTGGTGCAATAGCGTTTTGGCGGCGGAGAAGCAGAAGACTTGGCGGCTGCATCCCCAATTGGCTCAATGTCTGTTAGATTGAGACGAGAGCTGCGACGATGTTTTGGCACCTGAGATACCAAAGGCGTCCTAACTATGTGTTCCATGTCCTTTATTGCTTTTGCATCGAGATGATCGTTTTGGCAGCCTGCGGTTGCGATCAATGGCTGGTTGGCAGACGACAATTGCGTACGCATAAATTGAAGGGAATCCATTGAGTTTAACATTTTTCTTTAGGTGTGGGAAATGTCTGCTCGACCGCTACTTTCTCTGGATGAGGCAGTAGCGGTCGTTTGGTCGGAAGCAGCGCTACGTGCCTGCCATACCGAAAATCTGCTTAATGTAGAGTACCTGTACCGCTGTCAGAAATCTAGCTGTAGTTATGTACTGAGTACCAACGAATGGAGCTCTGCTTCCTTTTGATGTTACCAGAAAGGAAGCACTAGAATCGACAGCTACTAGTATATTGAAAATTATCTTAACGGCCATTAATCACGCTTTACCAGAGTGGAAAATCGTGTATAATGGCCTCACCAATTTTCATTCTAAAGGCCAACGGAGAGCTGTGAATGATACAAGCTGTTGAAATGTATTAATCATTCTAAACTAATAATTGTCAGAACTCTGTTAACAACGCTGCCTCTACTTTTGCCTTAAGTTATAAGTATATGCTATATTTACCATATCTACTACTGCTATTACTGCTACTACTACTACTGCTGCTACTGTATGTCTACTACATGTACCCAAGTCTATGTCCAAAAATTGCAACGTCCCCAACAGAATGCGAGCACTGCCGCCATGCCACCGCCCAAGACCTTTTGTGGCGTCGTCCTCATCCGATGCATGTTCATCACTTTCATCACAGTAAGCGACCCAATAGCTGGATTGTACCGAGTTAACCATCGGTGCTGAACAGTTTCTGGGTCCTTGGCACAAGTTCCACGATTCTATCTATCCCTAGTGTGCCACCACAATTCGTTATAAACGACGTCTCGAGACCACTTATCGATGCCCACAATGCGGGGTTTATCTTGCCACAATGCGCCCTTTTGTTGTCCAAACTCATGAGTTTAGTCATTCTGTCCGCTTAAATTGAATGTCTCCTCGAATCTGTTCGCTGGTACACATGTGACTCGAGTTTGTAATACATGCTCGGATATCACCCGGCGTACCGTGTGGAGTAAAGCAAGTAAAGAGTCATTTCTTCCGTAGTTGGAATTTGTAGATCAGAGAAAGCCATGGTTGATACGCAGAGCGAAGCCATTCTGCTCGGATTTTGTACCGTTAAAGGACTAGATTCTGCTTGCTCCCGGTAAGTAACTGCATGTTAGTGCAGCAGAGTAGCGTTATGATGCAGCCACCACTTGCCCAGTTGTTCAATATCATTTACTTTTACATGTTAGTGGCATACTATTTTTAGAGCCTGATCTTGTCCAATATGCAAGGTGATAATGCATGCATGCCCATGGATGGCGGAGATTAAGAGGTCTCATCTGGGGCCTCTCGATCTTGCTGAAGACAATGGGAAGACGCAGTCCACTCCACTTTTCTCTTAATAATGCATCTTGGCGGATATCTTTACAATTTGGAAGTTATCGTTGCCTAGCTACAGTTAAGAGGTAGTTGGAGCTTTGTTCGTGTACATATATACATATGCTTGTCCCAGACCTCGGCATCATGAGCTGTGTGGATGGATGCATGTATCATGCCTGCTTCGTGAATAGCCATTATCCTACAAAATGAACTCAAATTTTTTACCCTTTACCTGAATGAGGGTTTTCTATTGTATAATTCTTCTTTCTTCAAACAGACAAGACGCTTTCAACGCAACTGGGGCATTAGATCGGTTCGTCGCCAATTGGCGTTATTGGACTCGAGTGGATCGCTCCAACGGCCGAACTCACCAGTAGCTGTAGCTAGAGAGCTAGTTGCCGCCGGAGCTAAAGATTCTGGATACTAGACCAGCCAGTAGCAGTCTCCAGTGTAAGACGTATACAGACAAAAGAGGGGCGGGATAATTAACTCTTGCTGGGATCCGGACGCCGAAAGGTTATGGCCATGTGCGTCGTAAGCCATCTTGTTCAGACAAATGTGCTCAGCTTGGCCCTTAAATCCACAAACTTCAACAAGCTGTCACCAAAGAAGAAGAAGCTGAGCAAAATAAAAGAGGTGAGTCGCATTTTGCCATGCCAAACTTCTGCAAGGATACCGAGTCCGCCTCTAAAAATAGCTCCCAGAGGGGTTGCATTGCATGTTAAGCGCCTAGTCGGACATTGGCTTAGCGGAGGGCTCGCTTCGTGAGACTGATTGGTGCAGCGCTTCCAGGATCAGTGAAAGAAATCCAGCGATTGGCCCAGCCGGCTTTTTCGCCTCTTGCTGAGCGGCTGCGGGAACCTTTTCCGGGGTGGGCGCGTGGAGGAAGCGGGCTTTTGTACATAATTCCAGGCGGCATCTCGCCTTTTTCTTTTGCTTCTTGCAAAAACAACTCGTCGGCCTTCTGTGCGTATCTCTGTATTTTCCTGTGACCATATAGCATCATCATCATCATCTTTTGAGGAGTCAGAGTGGCCCTTACCTGGCGACCGCTGTTTTTAAATCTTCCGAGATTGATTGCATCTTCCCACTTATTGGGTTACATTCATCGACATTTCGACAGCAGAACCAACAGCAGCTCTCCCAAACAAGGAATTCCCCGTTACAAATTCTCTTTATAAAGGCGAAGCGCACAAAAGAATAAAGCGATCAATCCGAGACCGATATCATCACCATCTGCCTCGATAATGGCTGCGAGAAGTTTACTGATGGCCGTATGGCTTTTGGCTCTGCCTCTTCTCTCATGGGCACATGTCGTTATCGTGTATCCCGGCTGGCGCGGCGACAATCTAATCACCAACGCGACGTTCCCATACGGCATGCAGTGGATGTATCCCTGTAAGACTTTCTCTCAATGCGATGCCTACCATCATTCTCTTCGTAGCGGGTTGCTAACAATTCATCCAGGCGGTGGTCACCCTGCGACAACAAACCGCACCTTCTGGCCCACGACGGGAGCGCCCATATCGTTCCAGCCCGGCTGGTTCGTGGGCCATGCGACGGCGATGCTGCAGGTCAACCTGGGCATGGGCAGTGACGGCCCCGATGGCGGACCGCTGCACATGGAGCACCAGATTGTGCCCAAGTTTGGCATTCTCGGCCCCAGCAACAACCCCTTCCCGGGCACCATCTGTTTGGACCATGTGACGGTGCCGACTGATATCGGCGTCAAGGCGGGAGTCAATGCCACGATCCAGATTGTCATGTCAGCACAGCACGGCGCCGCGCTGTTCTCGGTAAGTGCCCATGATTGTGGAAAACGCTTTGACGTAGTATCGTTTGGAACATTGAATGTGAGGCTGATGCGGAGATTTAACAGTGCGTCGACATCACCTTTGTCGAGCCGGGCGACAAACGGATCCCGCCGGTCAACGGCACCAACTGCTTCAACTCTTCCGACATTGGATATTCAGACATTCATCTCGCCACCATCTCCACGGGCGTGGATCTTGGCGATCTTGGCGAGCTGAAGATGTGAGTGATGATGACGATCCAGACCGTCTATGCCACTACAATGGACTGAAGTTGGAGACTTGATTTGTAAACCGGACGCTCGAGATTCAAAAACCACGATGAGGAATGATAGAGAACCCTAGGGATGAAAAGGGATGATGATACCCAAAGGCAGATGATGCGAGGTCATCGACAACGGACCCAGAAGCCAATATTACGAATAACATTATTCACTGTACTTTAGAGCGCAAAGGTTGCCGGTTTTACCTTTTTTGTTTTATTTATCTAGTCACTGTATATACTTCCATTCTCAAATGAATGACTATTGTTTTTGAACTTTCATTTAAGTGGCTCTTGAATGCCATATTGTCTGTTTGTCTCGGATGTCTGTGCTACCCGTTGCAATGGCTTCACTCACACTACATCTTGAGCTATTGACGTGAGGTGTGCCATACCTGTGTTGTGTAACAATATACTGCATGTTTCAGAAGAATGATTCATCTCTTCTATTGCAGGGGTTGATACCCGCCATTATTACTATTACGGCTGTGAGAGAGCGAAAATGGTTATTGATAAGATAGTCCACGTCCCTGAAGCTTCTGTTATTCCAGCGCAAACAGGATACTCATCTCGTCGGCCGTTATATTTTGTTTTTGACGTGAAGCATACTCAAACAGCTTCAAAAGCTCTGTCATCGTGCCGAAATCAAGTGGTTTGCACTCATTCGCTTGAAGTCTCTTGACTTTCTCATACAAACCTTACACGGCAAACAGGTTCATGAGATGAGCAAACCAGTGGCAGATAAACGGAGCGGCTACGCTCTCAACCTTTTTAGTGTAAAGTTATTGATTGAACTGATAGGTTTGGTCTTAGAAAGCTCCAAGGATAGTTAACAATTCTAATTGGATATTTTCGTCCGTTCAACCCAGACCAATATTCCAGCTTCGATACAGAAGAAGCCCTCGTGCAAAACATTGTCTATCGGAAAACAACGACTCCTATCGCAGATATATTTCAATGAATAGTCTGTGCCTTTATGTCAGCGATGGAGACGATCAACTCACTTTTTTCCTATTTTTCTTCGCCCCCTTCATGGTCCTCGCGTCCACCACAGACGCCCTCGCCACCCTCCGAAGAGCCGACCACCTCGTCTGAAAACAGTTCCTCTGGAAGCAAAACTTCCAAAATTAGCCTTGAGAATCACTCAAAGAAGGTGGAGTATCTAAAACTCCCTCAAGGCCCTCAGGAGCCCAAAGAACTTCAAGAGACAACTCTACTCTTCAGATTCATGGTATACGCCTCTGGTGGCACGCTCCCCTCGGAAGTCAGAAAAGTGACGAGCAAGGCGACGAAACACCGAAAAAGCACCGTCAATTGCGCACCTTCCAAACAAGCAACGCAGTACTCTTGGGTAGTCCGGCATCAATGCCGTAAGAAGCGCAGAAGGGGCAGGGATCCCCTTGAAGCTGAGGTTTTACTGGCGGGAACTGGCGACATAGCTACACACGAGGAAGATACTCACGAGGTTGACACACACGAGGACACACACGAAGACACAAACGAAGACATACACGAGGAGGACGCACAAGAGGAGGATGTACGTGAGCAAGACGCGCATGAGCAAGCTTTTTGTGGGAAGGGCTTACCTGGAAAGGATTCGAAAAAGTTCGTTACTTTCGATATATCCGCCAATCCACCCAAGCAACCAGCGCTGAGAGTAACTTTGAGGGACAGCGCTCCAGTTCCAAGATCATGGAGCTTTAGCCTTTTTCAGAGGCCCAGATTCAGGTTTTACTGATGCCAAGGCCAGTCGAATCAAGATGCTCCAACCTCTCACAGGAAATGTGAGAATAAAGCCTCATCTTCCCTACGTCTTCTCAGCTCTTTTTGACACAAGTATACTCCATGTTCTTTATACCAATCTCTGATAAGTCAGGGGTTATATGAAGAGAAAAAAAGAATACTAATGATAATTAATTGAGAAAGTAGGGTTAAGATATAGCCAATACACGTTTATTGTTTCTAGCTGTGGCTACAAGTACCTAGTGATTATAGTGACTCATCTGTTTTCAACAGGTTAAGTAGGAAGGGGCGTAACGTAAAATAGGGACTGCAAAATGAAAATGCACACAGAAATTAAGAACAACAACAGTAGCAGCAGTAGCAGCAGCCTAAGCTATACCTAGAGTGCAAGATAATACAACTGCGTTGCCTATATGCAGGTTCCCTTGATCATTGGCATAGTAGATACTAGCGTTATTGTGGTGTGTGAAGTTAGGATATGTGTGCTGATTTTTAAAGAGTTCCATCCGTTTTATTCTTCGAAGACCTTGCATGGTCTCAATTCCCCCAGTTCCTTCATCCCCTTTCCAGCCAAAACTTATCCTTTCTTAGCGTCATTCTTTTTTCCAGTCCTTGTAGCATCATTCTCAGTTTGTCTTTCCTTGTAGCCAATTTTGGCGTTGCTGTGATCGGGGATCGCAGCGCTGTTCAGAGGTCGGTTTTGGGCTGCGCTGGCCGCGCGAGCGCTGTTCTTCTTTCTACAACTTCGTCTGGCCTTTCGCTTAGGCTTGCCGGTGGTGATCTGTTCTTGGTAAGCCGTGGCGGATGGTGCTACAGTAGAAGCGTCATGAATTTGCAAGGAAGTCGGAATGGTACCGTCCGCGTTTGTGAGGCCGATAACAGAGTCGTCAGGGACCTTAGAGTCATTCCCTTCCTCAACGTACTGCCGGTATTGGTCTTTCGCGAGCCTAATATGTGCGGTGTAGGCATCCGGCTTCGCTGTTCCATAATTCCCCTCTCGGATCTCCCTAAATTTCTTGACCGACTACGGCAGTTTACTGCACTTGACTGAGAGAAGGCGTGCCGGTCGATGTTGTCTATAGGAGTTACATACATTCTCGAAGAATTTGAGGCTTATCGCGGGCTTGTTGGCGGTCTCAGGGCATCTTTTACCGGAGTGTTTGCCGCTGTAAAAGCCACATCTGATCTCCGTCTGGCAGTTTGCTTGCTCATGTCCAGGCAAGTGGCAGAAGGCATACACCTTGTCCCGTCCCATGAGCTTAACGATTGAGTCTCGCGATACAAGGTAGTGGTGGCAGTGTGCGAGACTTGTGACCCGTCAGGGCTGTCCCTTTGCCGACCAAGATAGTCAAGGCCTGCGCTCGCGTGGTCATGACTGCTAGTCGTTCGTCTTCTACCAGAAAGCTTGGTTTCATAAACCGTATCAGGTCACAGGTTACGATTTCTGTTTGCTGACTGGGCGAGTTGTCAATGGTCCGGACGAACCAGAGGCCGAGAGGTAGTTCCGCGTAGGAATCTCAGTAAACTTTTCCCCAAGCTAACGCTTCTGCTTGCTGTATCCTGTCATCGGTTTTGCCTCCGCGGCATCCTCACGTGAGTTCTTGGTAGGGGCTGCTTCTGATGTCTGGGGATTTTGAAGTAGTCTCATCACCTCTCTCATCCTTCTATCGCGGAGTAGACGAAGAACCAGCTGACGACTGAATGAGTTCGTTAACTCTGCTGTATGTGTCTGACGTTGCGGGCAACGGCTTGGAGTGACTCGGGGAAGGTTGAGAGATGGTCCCAGCACGGAGCAGAGTGCCCAACGGCCACGTATTTCACTTTCACGATGACTGAAGCAGTTGCAAATGAGGTGGTGGCTGTGCTGATAAGACGATCGACTGCGTCAAAGTCTGTGGTAGAAAACCTGCTTATCAGCAGCTTCTTCCACCTTTGACATGTTGATACTGAGAAAGGCAAACTCGAATGCCGTATTTTCTTCGCGAATGAGGAATTTCACCGAAAGCACTCTTTCGGTGCTCGATCCTCATCGGGGTCTAATTTCAACCGTAGGCCTAGAGCAACGCTGTTTCGACCAAGATGCTTGACGTAGTCATGATGAAAGTCTGGTGGCTGCTCATGATATACGGACAGTAAAGCGCTTGCTTGTCTGTAGGCTTTCGCATTTTCAATCCTTGAGCAGTGTAGGTTCCTCGAGTGCAGTGACCAGACCGCGAGTATTCACATGTGGCGCTTCGTCAACGAGGAGGATCTCAGGTGTTTGGGAGTGTCTTGAGCGCAATGCTCGGGTGGTGGATTCCATTGTGCTGTTGATTGCATTTGGTCAAGGTTGGGGTCAAGATGCTTTGGACTAAGGCTTTCCTGGTGAAATGCTTGATGAACGCTGCTATCGCCGTTACTGCTGCTAGGTATTGCTATTACTGCTACTACTACTACTACTACTACTACTACTACTACTACTACTACTACTACTACTACTACTACTACTACTACTACTACTACTACTACTACTACTACTACTACTACTACTACTACTACTACTACTACTACT